>NW_020292174.1:0-98586 GCF_003184845.1 Aspergillus ibericus CBS 121593
TCTGACGATGGATCTGACGATGGATCTGACGATGGATCTGACGATGGATCTGACGATGGATCTGACGATGGATCTGACGATGGATCTGACGATGGCTCCGACGATGGAGATGATGGAGATGACGGAGATGATTCAGAAGATAGCGGTTCAGACTCTTCCTCTGCCTCCGCCTCCGCATCTGCCTCGTCAGTTGCCACTCCAACATCCTCTTCCGGTGCCACAGCAACTAGCTCTTCAGCCGCTCAAGCATCCGATGATGGAGCTGACGATGGAGATGATGGCGACGGCAGCGACGATGAAGATGATGGAGCTGACGGCGATGACGGCGATGACGGCGATGATGGTGATGATGGTGATGATTCAGGAGACGACTCAGGAGACGATTCTGGAGATGACTCCGAGGACGATTCAGACGACGACTCTGGGGATAGTGGCTCAATTTCTTCCTCTGCGTCTGCGTCATCACTTGCCACGCCAACATCGTCCTCTGGTGCTACGGTAACCAGTTCTTCAGCTGCTCAAACGTCTGATGATGGATCTTCTGATGGAGACGACGGTGACGATGGCGACGATTCAGGAGATGATTCTGATGATGGCGACGACACTGGAGACGACTCCGGGGATGATGGAGATGATGGCGACTCCGGAGATGACTCTGACGATTCAGGCGACGATTCCGGTGACGGCGACGACTCAAATGATGATACCGGCGATGATGGCTCCGATGACAGTGGCTCAACTGATGCCTCTACCACTGCCACACCCAGTTCTTCTTCCATTGCCACTCCCACTAGCTCTCAAGCAGCCCAGTCATCGGATGATGGAGACGATGGAGATGACGGGGACGATGAGGATGACGGGGACGACGGAGACGATGGAGATGATGGAGACGACTCTGCAGATGGTTCCGATGGCGATGATACCGGTGATGATACTGGTGATGATGGCTCTGATGATAGTGGCTCAACCGGTGCTTCTACCATTGCCACGCCTAGCACCACTCCAACTTCTGCTTCGTCCGTTGCTAGCTCTTCGACTGTCGCCAGCTCTTCAGCCGCCCAGCCAACTGATGATGGATCAGGTGATGGCGATGATGGTGAAGACTCGGGTGACGACACTGGAGATGATGGCGATGATGGCGATGGCGGCGATGACGGGGACGATTCAGGCGATGATACGGGTGATGATGGCTCCGATGACTCTGGAGACAATTCAGGAGACGATGCTGGCTCTGATGACACCGGTGATGATGTCACCGATGACTCTGGAGACAATTCAGGAGACGATGCTGGCTCTGATGACACCGGTGATGATGGCTCTGATGACACTGGGGATGATTCCGGGGATGATTCAGATGGCTCCGACACTGGCTCAGCTACCACTACGACTCCTTCGCCCGCTGCAAGCTCAACCTACGCTTCTCCGGCAGCTAGTCCAAGCGCGGCCGTCAACGGCGAGCTGTGCAGTCCCCAGTGCACTGAATGTCTGTCTAATGACTTAACCGATACCTCGAGCACCTCTTTCAGACGGTCCGGTCTGTTCAGCAGAGGACTGACGAGGAGGCTTTCCAGCTACCTGACCTGGTTGCTCGATCAGATGCGATCTGGCCAGCTTCTCGCCAAGGACACCAGTGGTATGTCCAGCTCCGAAACCGTGGTCTTTGGCAGCGGCTCTACCATCTTCAGTCAGACCAACATCCGTGGATGCACCGTCCTCATGGTGGTATCCAAGTATGCCGTCTACCAGGCCCACCTCTGGGAAGCCCCCGGCTTTGTCACCAACCAGAACGGCACGGTCGCCTTTGATGAGCAACAGTTCCAGACCACCATCCTCGACTTCCTGACCAACGACCCCAATCTCAAGATGCCCCAGCTCGCCGGTTCCACCGCGTATCCCGACGCCGGCACCCAGGTCTACATCGGCACGCCGATTGCCACCACCGGACAAGGCGCCAAGTACGCATCCCAGATCTCGGAGGTCGTCTCCACTGTGAATTCCGTTCTCGGACTGTCAACCAGCCCAACCGAGTACTACTACACGACCACCAACTCTGACGGAGAGGGCAAGTGGCTATTCAAGTACAACGCCAACACATGCAACAAGCCAGTATGGCAGATGTGGTACGGCGACGTCGCCGACAATGCCTTGTGGTCTTCTAGCGAGACCTCCTCTTGCGCTACGTCTGCTTCCGTGACTCCTGCCCGGACCGCCTTCCCTGCCTCTACCGGGGCGTCGACGTTCATGATGCTGCCAAAGACGACAGCAAGTTATTAATGAAGCTACAACTGTAGCTACGTATGAGCTATTCTCATACTGTCCTTCCCTCAGTCCAACTCTGTTCTACTCTTTTCACTTTTCACTTATTTTCTGACTATCCTTCACCTTGTTTCGGCATTATTTTATTATCTACTGTCCAACTCGACACCACTGATCGTTTATCCTCCTGTGTACATTAATACACTACCTCAGACAGGCAATTCCATTTCGTGTATATACTAGAGTCCATCTTATAGACTTAGGGCATATGATTCTGCGACCTGAAGAAAGCCTTCGAAGATATACCATGTCCTGGAATACCTCAGACAAGTCAAATTCCCTCAATGAAACAAAGAAGATCACCCAAGTGATCTAAACACAACTATCAACAATACCTGTTTGGAGATACAAAAATGACCTGTCATTAGCATCAGAAGCAAATCCAAGTAACCGGGTAAACATTATCGTCAATAATGCTGTCCTAATCAACAGCTACCCAATGATTCCCATTTAATAGCTCACTCCACTTTTCCGCAGCGCAACCACGACCTACACGCTCCACATCCAGCTGCATGATGACGAGGAGGGAGGGGTAGAGGGGTAAGCCGCATACAGCCATAGACATAGACATAGATATGTATTCCCCTCTATCCCATCTGAAGTCTCCAATAAAGCACTGCATTTTGGAATATAAACAACAACAACCACACACAACTCCAACCTCACCACCTCTCACTCCAACACCTCACCTCACCTCACCTCACCTCACCCACCACCAACCAACCACCCACCAACAAAGCGAAGAAAAAGAAAGAAAAAAAGCAAAATGCCCTACCGCATCCTCCTCCTCGCCCACCGCAAACCCACCCTAACCCCCACGACCTTCCACACCTACTACGAAGCGCACATCGAGCTCCTAAGACATCTCACAGGGGATGCCTTTCCCCTATCCCATCGCCGGAGCTACATTGCTCGCACCACCTCCACCTCCACCTCCCCATCGTCCACCTCTTCATCTGCTCCCTCAAGCAACGAAATCAACGCAACGCACCCCGCCACAATCCTCATCGGCAACCAAACGACGTTCCCCTTCGACGCGATAGCAGAACTGACATTCGAGGATCGGGACGCGTTTGAACGGTTCACAGCGAGGGTGCAAGAGCCGGAGAATGCGCGGTTGATTGGGGAGGATGAGGCGCTGTGGTCGGATACGGGGCGGTTGGGGATTGTGGTTTTGGGGGAGGTGGTTGTTACGGGGAGGTAGTTTGTCTTATTGGGTTGGGTTGGGTTGGGTTGGGTGGTTGGTATTGTGGGGGTGAGAGGGTAGTTGGTTTGTGGTATTGTTGTGAGGTTGGTGGTTCTGGAGGTTGATAGTATACAGGTGAATAGAATAGAGAAAATAGATTGTGATGTTTCGGAGTTGGGTTTAGGTGTAGGTAGCTTGATGGCTGACTTGCAGGGGGGAGGTGAGGGGTAGGCCGTGCGTGCGCTGTCTGACCACCCTATGCGCTGTCTCTCGAAAAATGGGCCATACTCCATGAAGGTCAGAATCCATACAGCATCACCGACTGTTCTCAGTTGTAGTGCCCCTGAAGGCCCACATTGTAAGTATATCAAAAGCCCTAAAGATTTTAGTCGCTGGAATAGATGGTGTATCTAACACGAACGTCCAAGTAGCTGCGATAAAACCCGAAAGTACCCAAAATGGCCGACAGTTCACAAACACAAATGGAAGGAGAGGAGGCAATGGTGCAAGGCAGACGTTGAGACACTCGAGCAACTTAGATTTTAACCAAGGATGTACAGGAAGGTGAGACGACTTTAAGAACGAAAGTATGATTGGACTAGTAGATGAAATTATTCGCAGAGGATCCTGGAGATCAACAAAGCTCAAAACAACTGACCGGTAGTTTACTCATTATTGCTGATACTGAATGCTTCGCGGAGCCGATTATCATATTCTTTCTTATCTGCTAGCTTGCGTCTTGCTATGCCCACTGTATCTGTCGTCCAGTACCATGGCATTATTTCATGAAATGCGCCATGGTCGGGGCAATGTTTTGTCATGATCGGTTGGATATGTTTGTGAAACAACGAGAAGATTCCTGTGGGACTGGTTAGGGCGAGACTGAACCAGAAGGTACCGGATTCCCAGGTTTGGTTCATGATACTAGACACACTCTCTGGCTCCAAGGTCAGTCCAGTATCCTTTAGAGCTCGTTCTTCCTCTTCTAGGATGTTCATAAACTCCAGCCGGATGTCGTTATACTCCGCTGCATCCATCTGATCCACTGCTTTGTTTGTAAACCAATGCGGTGGCTGGATCATCTCCGCTGGCAAGGAACATCCCCACTCTAGATCTATCAGGCACGTGATATGCCAGTATTTATCAACCAGAATGTTGCTTTGATGGAGATCGGTGAGAGTGAAGAAGAATGGTCCCCGGCGAAGGTCGCGACGAAAGAAGAGTGGAAATATGGCACGCATCGCAGCCAATGCCGATGCCTAATAAGCAAAGTCGGAGAGGTTGTTGATCGCATTAGGTTGATGCCGTAGTCGATTGTCATGGTAGGCGAGTGTGTCAACCACGTATGCATCGGTCGTACAGTACGTATAATCCCGAGGCATGTCTACTGGGATTTCTTCGTTTTCCAGGTCCTGGATTCCGAGAGATAGTGGTCGGTTCGTGTTGCAGAAAGCCGCGATTGTCGATGGTGAAAGAACCGATCTTTTGAAGAGGAATTTTGGCGAGACTGAGGAAGATCCGACTGAGATCACGGAAGAAATTATTTCGCAACTCCGAGCTCGTATGCTGCGTGGGCCACGTATTGGATAGCATAGATCCCTTTGATTCATCGATGTATTCGACCAATAGATAACCTGCTGGGGGTTTGTGGCACGGCATTAAATGTCGGCTGTCATTGCGGACATAGCATGAAGGCACAGGCAGCTTGAACAGTGACCGCAGCCAGCAACGTAGGCGGTGGATGCCGCGCATTAGAAAAGGCAGGCTCTCAAGCCGAGTGAACTAGACTCTGTTAGATGGCTGCTGCAGATCGCGAACCGTGCATACCGTTTCTCCTGTCGATGCAGCAAAGACATACAGCTTTGGGATAGGTATATCTGGACAGTTGGTCTCAATCCAGGCATAAGTAGCGGCCTCGCAGCGAATTTTCTCGTCGCCATTTCCGGGTCTGAACGCTTCACCGATGCAATACGGCAAGGGAATTCGAAGCAGAACGCGCTTGTTGCGTTGAAGGCCACCTCGCGGGTGACCCACAGTCACTGGAATGCAACATTAAAGCTTCCATGGAGCCAATCGCTTTTGTCAGCGACATGACAAGTTTTGGGCGAATTTAAGGACAGATGATGGGCCACGACGGCTTGGATCCAGTCCCGTCTGTCATCGAGCGAGGCAAAGAATCGAGCTTGCTGATCCGGGTACTGCAACCGATGCAGAAGATTTATTTCCTTTTCTTTGGCATCAGAATAAGTAATCTCCTCGCGTAATAATCGCAGTCTATGTGCTGTCATGGCGGCCATGGCTTTTGTGGGAGTTCGAGTTTCAACGACTGAAACCGGGAGAGGGGTGGGAACCGTGGAGCCCCGATTTAAGGGGGCTGGGCAACTTTCACCAATCAAGAGGTTCCGATGTGATTAGTCAAGCGTAACCATGCGCTGGTTATCCCGGTTATCGGACAATTGCCCGAGTAAGCTGGGAGCGCCGAGTCGATGCGACAAGGCCGCCATGTAGATGGAGGGTAATGAGAAGATGATTGATAATTAACTTTGCAAATCCAGAGTACAAGACAAGAAATGCCCAGGAGCATGAGGATAGGCCCAGTAAAGCAAAAGACCGATACGGCTTGTGTGCAGTGCTAGCATCACGGCCTGCCCTGACCAGGCTCTGCTACCCCGAGTTATCCACATCCACCAAGTGTATATGCCACGGCTATTGTGCATGATAAAGCCTCGCTAGCCCTTACACTCATTGACAATTTGCCGCATCCTAGGCTTGTGTAGGCAGGTGCGAGTAACCGATGGGACTGTCCACGTATTCATCAAGCGCGTCCTCACTTGGCCAAACGATTTTTCCAGAGTTCTTCCCACCCCTAGGCACCTTGTCAGATTTCTCCGGATCATGTGTTGCGTCTGTCAGGACGAAATTCTCTTTTCCGTTGGTGTATCCATGCGATGCCACGTGAAATTCCCGCTGCACTTGATCATCGGTTTTGAATGCGAAGGTGCCATGCCAGCCTTTCGGATCTTTGACACGCTTGCCTTCAATGGTAGTAGTCTCATGCAAGTCCGCTCTGAATAATCACCACTAGTCAGTAATGGAGATTGCATAGGTCATTCATATGCTATCGAAGTTGGCTTCAACCAAGATACCGCCAAGTAGCCAGAAAGACCCTGAGAGTGCTTGTCGCCGGAATAAGTGAGCGAAACCAACCGAATGAGAATTGCCCGAGGAGCCAGCTGTTGGTCTCGAGCCGTTGCATAGGCTAGGGCTACAAGTGCCTTCTTACGAACGGCGCTGATCGTATTGCCTTCGTAGAAGAAGAATCTCACGAAGTTGATACCCTGAGCAGCGGCCATGTCCAGGGAACGAAGATAAAAAAGAGACGAACAAATGGATGATACAAGAGAATAGATGGGTTTCTCGACATGAGAAGAGGAAAGTATGAAGTTGAAAAGTCGAAGAACTATGATCTGTCTTCAAGAGAGGGGGAATGATAGATGTGTTTGAACCAAGACAAAGTATTGACGGTGACCAGAGGACCATTGCGCTTTCTTTATAACGCCTACAGCAGAGGAGGGAAAGTATCAGCTCAAGCTCAAGGAAAGAGGGGGAATGCACGAGTTAGCCAGAAACATCACCCATGATGTGGGGACATCGCGCGGCGGCTAGAGATATGCGCTACCCGTATATCTCATTGGGGAAACGAACAGGGCAAATGTCATGGTTCGCGATCCTGGATGTATGCTCGAACCTATGAAATCAATTGCTTGTAGGCGGATGGCGCCCATGCCCGGGCTTTCATGTGATCGAGTCCATACTGTTGACGCAAGTCTGGCCAGATCGGATAAAGCCATTGATCCATGCTGATACTAGGCGGCTACATCCCAGCGAACAGACCTATGGCCGGCCACAACGTGGGAGTAAAAGGCGAGGGGTAAGACCCCCTTTGGCAGGGATCCAACATGTCGCTCGCATTAGCGATGTTGATTGTTTGGATGAAACTGACCAGCTTGCCTGGCGGCTATAAATGAACGAGTAACGACAGGCGATCCGCAGCTTCGGTGGCCAAAGCGTCCCAGCCCGTGACCTTCCTGATTAGGTTTAGCCCGTCTCCCAGTCACGACGCGAGGGGAATACTACTGCGGACGTTGCTTCCGTCACTCGGTGGTTTCTGCTGCTCTGACCAGCCTCCATTTCTTCGCTCACGCCTAGCCAGGCTTCAACAGACGAGCATCACGTCTATGTGCAATGGCGTGCTGCTCCAAAATAACTGCCAGCTCTGTCATCCCATTTTTTTCACCATTCAGGTCCCTTCAGGTGCCAACCTCCCGGTTACACCCACTTCTTCTTATCCGCCGCTATCAGGGGCTTCAATATAACTCAAAATTCAGCTTCCCGTATTCAACTAAAACGATGTCATGTAGCGGTGAGATCGACGAAAGTGACTCTTTTCCCAAATACAATTGGATTGATGGGACCGAGTCGCTCGAAAAATACAGACCCGGGGGCTACCACCCGGTCATGATTGGCGATCTATTACATGGGCGATATCACATCGTCGACAAGCTCGGGTATGGGGGCTATTCGACTGTCTGGCTCGCTCGCGACACCCGCTTGGAACGTTATGTTGCCGTCAAAGTCGGCATCGCAAATTCACTTTCTCACGAGACCAAGACCCTGAGAGTACTCTCGGCGCCTGGCGCATCATCTTTCCATCCAGGGTTCTTATCAATCCCCTCTCCACTGGATGAATTCGAATTAACCGGTCCTAACGGAACGCATCCATGCTATACCATGACTCCCGCACGATGCAATCTTAGAGAGGTTTCTTACAGCCGCCTTTTCCCTCTGGATGTTGCACGTGCATTATCGGGTGGGCTTGTACTAGCTATTGCATATATACACTCGAAAGGGTATATCCACGGAGGTAGGTCAACTCAGAAGCCGATTCGACCTCTTAGCCCCTCCATCTAATCTCTATAAAGATATCCATCTCCGCAACATCCTAGTCAAGCTTCCGTCAAGCTTTGACAGTCTCTCAATTGAGAAATTTTATGAAGAATACGGAGAGCCCGAGATATATCCTGTAAAACAGCGTAACGGAGACCCACTTCCACCAAATGTTCCACCAAAGGCAGTATCACCGCTGTACCTAGGAATAAACGCTGGGGAATTTACCCTCCGTGATACGCAAATCCTCTTGGGTGATTTTGGCGAAGCATTCTCCCCAACTTTGCAATGTCGTCGCGGCCAAGATTGTCACACCCCATTCCCTATGCGGCCGCCCGAGGCTCGGTTCGAACCGCAGACACCCCTCTCTTATTCCGCCGATATCTGGAGCCTAGCGGTCGCGATATGGGAAATCCTCGGCATGAAGGCAATTTTCAGCATGGAATCACCCGAAGAGGAAGTAATAGCGCAGCAAATCCATGTTCTCGGCCCCATGCCAGGGTCCTGGTTCAGCCAATGGGAGGAGAGGGGAGACTTCTTTGAAGACGATGGACGTCCCGTCGAGGGCCAGGAGATATGGCCTGCAATGGAGCAAGCATTTGAGGAAGGGGTGCGGAAATATCGACAGAAGAAGCGAATGGCTGATTTCGATGACGAGGAGACAGCGGCGATTTTGGCTCTGATGCGGCGGATGCTCAAGTTTCGGCCGGAGGAGAGGTTGACCATTGACGAGGTGATGCAGTCCGAGTGGATGGTGAAGTGGGCGTTACCGGAGTATGAGCGGAGCTTACAGGCACAGAAGGAGCAGTAGAAGGAAATGAATTTTTCGTAGGTTGCATGGGCTGCTACCACTATAGTTAGACCATAATCACCTCTCTCTGTAATAATAGCATGCAATTTCGAAGTCCGCTTAACATTCTAGGGATTGGAAATAAGTGTTGTAGAGTTATTTGCGAAGCGCGCTAGCGCTGAGCAACTCTAGGTTTGCTCCTACTAGGTCTGTTGCCAGTCCATTCGCTTCTCATTAGTCTAAACATTTCACAAATTCAGCTTTCCATTCGCTTTTATCTTTCATGGATAACGTGACTTTTGTTCTGCCGTTTCCCTCTGTTGTTTTTTTTTCCCTTCTAGGCTTCAACTTTGTATTACTAGTACATTGTCCGCTGCTAGCCCTATGTGGGGCCCTGCGTGAGGCCCCGCGTGCCTCTATATAACGTGCAGAACTTGCGTACATTAATCATGTAATTTGGAGATATTTGTTGCCTGCTTTAGTAAGAAAATGCGCTTCGCAATGCCTTAAGCTGTGTGCGAGACCGTAGGTTGTGGCCCTAGTAAGAATCCCTATGAGCTAGTAGATAGATCACGCGACTTTCAAGTTCTGCCACAGGATGAGCTTTATCCTGATACCGCATAAACTTGACAATATTCATCCTCCCAACTTTCTTCACGAGCACCAACTAGTTCGAATATTGGAGGCTCTTGTCGTTTCTAGAGGGATATAAGGCCTTAAGACTTTACAGAAGAAAGCTTTTGATCTTCATTCAATTTGCCTATTTCCCATGACATAGGTCTAAGAATATGTGATAAACCTATGCGAAGTTAATAACCGCCCCTCGCCCGCGGCTTAGCGTTGCCCGTATTAGGAAACCATTAGATATCATTGACGATTTTTCCGCCGTCTCGGAACTCAAAGGGGGCTTTTCCAACCCTGTCGTGACAATGAACCTTAGCATTGTTCATGGCTGAGGCTATGCTATAACTGTCATATATGGCAAGTGTTGCAGGCCAGCTAGTTCGCCACCTCCTTAGCAAACTCAATCAACAACTTGTTCACAAGCTCCGGCTCCTCCAACTGCACCCAATGACCACAATCCACTGACTCGATTCTTGAATCAGGGGCATTCAGCTGCGTCATCAATGTCCCCGCCTCCGCGCGACAGATATAGTCCTGCTTAGCGGCAATGAACAGATTCCGCACGGGACACTTGCCCTCTCCTTCCGCAATGCCCTCCTCGTCCTCGTTATTGATCCCGCGGATCATGGCCTTATACCACGACAGGGGGCCGGAGTATCCGCCCTTCGAGAAGACACGTTGATGCATGTCATAGTCCTCTTGCGTGAGCCAGGGAGCCAGCGGGGTTGTGCGTCCAGCGCGGACCCACTCGGCTGCCTTGTCCCGGGGACAGATATCCGTCTTCCAGATCAGAGGGTCTTGGGGGAAGATCAAGCTGAACATGGATTCGGGCTACTTTCGTTAGTTGGATTCAGAACAAGCAAAGGATCGACATACGTTGGCTTCAATCTCGGCTGCGGCTGTGTCGCTGTTGTGCCAGATCCAGTATCCGTGGGTTTCGTAGCCGAACACGGCCTTGGTCCGTTCCAGAACCGCATCTGTGGACTGTTAGTCTTCATGAAAGCTATTAAAAGGGAGTCGACTTACCGAGATTAAACTTTCCGCCCGGTGCAATATACGCCACGGCCATAGTTACGAGACCGTAGAATCGGTCAGGATGGTAAAAGGCCAGTCGCGAAGCCAGACCAACACCCCTGCCATTGTTAGTGGAATACATCTCCTATGAAAAGGCACTCACCAATCATGCGCAACCAGAACAGCGCGCGAGACTTTCTCGACATCCAGAATCTCGACCATATGGCTGCTCATCACCTTCAACCGATACGCCTGCAAATCAGTAGGCTTGTCCGTGTCGCCATATCCCAAGAGATCGGGAGCAATGACTCCGTATCCGGCCTGCTGGAGAGCCGTGATCTGATGACGCCAGTCATACGAGGTGGAGGGGTAACCGTGGAGGAACAGAAAGGTGCTGTTCCCGGCCGATGCGGGGATGGCCACGTATCCGTATGTCGTGCCATCGGAGAGCGTGGCCTTTTTGGCCTGAGTGGGGAATGCAACGGATGCCATTGTTAGTTGTGTTTGTCGGATGGATGAAGCAAACTCAAATCGAGGGGTGTTGTCCTATTTATTGTGCGGGTCGTCACTTGAAGGATCCCAAGGCTAACTATAGCTGGCACCGTGTCAGCGCCGCACACGAGAAACCCAATCAATCACGGGTTCAGGTGGGGTTCCAGGGAGTCAGTTCCAACAGGGTCAGAAACTAGTCTATCTCAGCCTCAACTAATCATTGGATTAGCGGCCTCCACCCGCGACTAACCGAGGCTAACACTTAGTGGGATCACTAATCAGCGACCGACCTGGTGTACTGAGTATGCTGACTGGCACACATGAAATCCAATCTAGTTGACCGACGCAGTTATCAAGGTTACCAAAGCATTTGTGGTTATTGATTTGAAGGCGTGCCAGCCTGGCAATGACCCAAACTCATGTCCCAGGAAAGGTCTGGATCGAAGCTGTCAAGGTTGTACCACCCACAAAGATCTTCAAGAGAACTTAGAGACGGCACCATGTCAACGCTGTCGTTCCATCCTCTAGTATCTAGCCCAGAAGTTCCTTGGCCATCATTAGAGAGTCGTACTTGACTAGATGAGAGCGTCTTGTGATTCCTCGCTGGCTCAAGGCCTAACACATGGTGCGCGATCGTCTGGATCTCCCGTACATTCCTGGCGGTTCGTGGCCACAACTCGCCCAGCGCATTGAGACAGCCGATCATCATGCGAATCTGGGCTCTGGCGACCGTCAACTTCACCCCCTTGAACAGGAAACAGCAGGCCGAAAGCAGCGCTAGAGTGCCTTCGCTGATGATGCAGGTGACAAATGGGGTGTGATGAAACTCTGGAACGGGGAGAGCTAGCAGGCGGATCTGGGCGTCAACAGATCGTAGGACTCGTACGGTATGTACGTTGACGAGCTCAGGGGTCGGAATATCCGGGGCTGGGTCTCGGGCGCAACTGGACACATCCTCAACAGGGTTGAATTTGAGGTCTGAAAATGGTCGGTGAAGGCCGATCGTTGCTCTGATGCGTATGAGCGAAGTTCGACAAAAGATCCAGAAACTTACACATGAATTAGCAGATGTGCTTGGTACATAAGCTCATCGATTTCTCCAGTCTTTGTCATGACTTGTTTGCGGTCCTTGGGCAGTAAGAGCAACCACCCGTCGAGAATGGAGTCGGCTGCTTGGATGACTTGCATCGAGTCCTCCTTGACCGCGATTTTCGGCGCGGTGGACATGGCTAATGCGGCGCATTGTACGGCACCGATGAGATAGGCGAAGGATGAGAACGTGCTATCGGGGGCAAATTCACGGCAGTCGAACTCTTGAAGTGTTCTGGGTTCGGGAATGTCCTGTGCCGAGTCAGCCAAGCTTAAAAGCGATATTATCAGACCTACCCCCGATTCATACTCTGCTTCCTCACAGGGCAGCTCGACAGTAGCATCAATGTCTAGAAGCTCAGGTTTCTTAGTCCCTAGAGTACCCGCATAGTATCCATCCACAATGTATAGCATCCACCAGGTTCGCCTCCAGCATTCCTTCAATACTGGGTCATCGGCGCCATGCTCCGCTGCAAACTCCCGACGAAACATCTGCAAGTCAACGGCCAGCTTGATAGCAGCGTCCATGTCGGATTTCGCTTCGTTCTTGCAGTCATACCAGAACAAGGCCATGGAGTAGATGAGTCGACACTGGACTAGAACGGGGTCTGTCGGTGGCGCTTGCAAGAAGCAGGCCTCGACGTGGTCCTTGAGCGGAGCAGACCATTCTCGCGCATTGAATATATATCCGACCAAGCGTACGATAGCGATTAGAGGTCGCAAGCTAGGCTGCTTGCTTGCATCTTGATAGAGCCTCATCAAATGTTTTCGAGGAAGTAAGAATGGATGGAATATGTGAAAGTTTCGGTAGTATGACTCTACCAAAGGATCATTCGCAATGTTGTCGGCGAGGACTTGAATCGCGGGCGACGTCATACTAGCGGTCCCGTCGCTACTTGCATCGCGTGGGCTCCAACTGCTGGAGGAGTCTAACTCGATGATTTGCGATCGAGGGTCGGCTGCTTCCTGCAATGCTGCTTGCGAAGCGGCCGCCCGCTGTTTGCGCCGCTCGGCCAGAGTAGCGCGGTCCAGGCCACCGCGACGCGACCGAGTGTAGAGGCACTGCTTGGCGCCCGCATCGCAGCGGCTGCAGCTGGGTTGTTTCCCGTCACATTTGACATGACGTGAGCGACATGGCAGACACGCCAGCACAGAACGTGCGGCTTTGCTGTTTTCCAAGGCTGACATGGGATCCATGAATGATGTTGAGATGAAGAAGTGAGCCGGTCGGTTATCCGCCAGAGCGGGAACTCGGCGATCCGATCGGGTCCCCGCGTGGGGCTCGGCTATTCGATTATCCTCTCAGCCATCTATATTCTATACGAATTCTACGGGGTTCCGTTGATCGTTGGATACCCGTGAAACGATATAAAATGTCACTCGATGGCTTGCTTGATGATCTCATCCACAGCATCCTACTTTACTCCGAAACAACTACTCATCTCAAAACTCTGCTACATCCTGAACATGGCAAAGATCATCATCATCGGTGCCGGCTTCGCTGGCGTCTGGAGTGCTCTCTCTGCAAAGCGCCTCCTCAACCTCAAGAACAAGGAGGATGTCGAAGTCATTGTCATCGCTCCCGAGCCAACCATGATCATGCGGATTCGGCTGTACGAGAACAACGCTTCCTCCATGACCCATCCTCTTGGACCTCTCTTTGAAGCCGCAGGCATCAAATATGTCCAAGGTACCGTCACAACCATCCAACCTGAAGCGCACACCATCCTCGTCCAATCCCCCTCATACATCGAGTCAAGCATGACCTATGACCGCCTCGTCCTCGCAGCCGGAAGCACCCTCACCCAACCCCACGGCATCCCAGGCCTCCAAGAACATGCCTTCAACATCGACTCTCTCCCCTCCGCAACCAAACTGGAAGACCACCTCAAAAGCCTCGCCGCCCTCCCAGCAACCCCCGCCCGAGACACCATAGTCATCTGCGGCGCCGGCTTCACCGGCATCGAACTGGCCACCGAGCTTCCCAAACGCCTCAAACACCTCCCCAACCCCCGCATCATCCTCATCGACATCGCCGACTCCATCGGCCCCGAACTGGGCCCCGGCCCCCGCCCCATCATCACCCAAGCCTTACACGACCTGAAAATCGAAGTAAAACTCAATTCAGCAATCACCTCCATCAGCGCGGACACCATCACCCTCTCCTCGGGCGACCAAATCGCCACCAAAACCACCATTTGGACCGCAGGAGTAACCGCCACCCCCCTCACACACCAAATCCCCTGCCCCAGGGACAAATCCTCCCGTCTCCACGTCACCCAACACCTCCGCGTCCCATCCACCCCGGATATCTTCGCCACCGGCGACGCTGCCTGCGTTCTCGCCGACAATGACGGCCACTACGCACTCATGTCCTGCCAACACGCGTTGGAACTTGGTCGTGTAGCGGGCCATAACGCGGCCGCGGATTTCCTCGGTGAGGCTGTGGTGGAGTACTCCCAGCCTGGGTACGTGACTTGTTTGGATTTGGGGGCGTGGGGGGCCGTGGTCTCCGGGGGATGGGAACGGGAGGTGAAGTTTGTGGGGGAGCTCGCGAAGAGGGTGAAGGGGTTTATCAATGGAAAGGCGGTTTATCCGCCTACTGATGCGAGGGAGGCTTTGATTGCGGCGGAACCGGGGTTGTATAAGGCGGATGAGTTGTTGGAGGAGATTATTCGGGTGGTGGGGTAGATTGGGTGTCTAGGAGGAGCAGAGGTGGCAGGTTGTCTTTGGGAGTGAATGTTTACTGCGCTTGTTTGTTTGTTATCTACTTCTTTTCCCATTATTGCTTCATTGTAATATCTTGTTTCTTGTATTTTGATTCAGTCCTTAACCTTGCCTCAGCTTATTGTCTTTCACTGCCCAGTGGAACACTGCTAGTCCTCATGAAAGAACATATAGAAGCTTATCTCACGCCACCTGTACCGGCTGGTCATTCAACTCATCGAAGATATCAAAGCCAATGTGATCTTTCGGATCCAGATAGCGGATCTCACCTCTCACCTTCGACAAATTCAAGATCTCCGCCATATCTTCATCCAACAACCTTATCAAATCTCGATTCTCCAACAGCCATGCTTCCTGAACGGTCTTCGGAATCACAAATATATTCCGTTGGACGATCCAGGAGAGTATAATTTGAGCTGCAGATCTTCGGTATCTTGCAGCTATCTTTGCGATCTTTTCTGCCTTGTCAGACCTACTCACATTAATATTGTGTAAGAGGACAACATACATCTGGATCGCTCAGTGGGCCCAGCCGATCTGCATTGGGGTTCACGGCTGCCACAGGCTTGCCGCCCAATGGCTGATGGGCCATTACGTGGATGCCTTGCTGGGTACAGAAATGCACGAGATCAACCTGGGGTAAGTATCTATCGAGACTTCAGTAAGTCCTATTCATAAGGAACTGTCATTATCAGAATACTCACGGATGAAGTTCGACCTGATTGACTAGAGGCGGAATCTTGGCGAATTCGAGAAGCTTTTTGAGCTTCAAGATGTTGAAATTCGAAACGCCTATCGATTGTGAGTTTTCACACACTCAGGCTTCTAGACGGTCGTATCTACCGATTGACTTCGCCTTTCCTTTCTCGACCAGTTTCTCCATGGCTGCCCAAGTAAATGTATAATTCCACGACATTTCATAGTCAATGACGGGCTGTGGTATAGCAATCGCATCAGAGAATGCGTGGATAGCGGGATGGGATGAAGATATCGACAGTGTCGATCTACCTTTCCATTAGGATGACGAATTGTGCTATTATCTGGCCCAGGGCTATAGGCGTGGGGAACTGCATAGCACTATCAGTGACAAATATCTGTCGCTATGTGAGGTTCTAAATTCTTACAGTGCATCAAGTAGATATCGACTGTTGATCGATCCGCAAACATCAGCATTCTGTTCCGAAGCGGTGTACAGCATAGTAGAGAGGACAAACCGTAATCCAATTGCAGAAATTTCAAGCTGCGATCGAGCGCCCTTTCATCATCGGAGGCACCATGCCATGTCTGGGCTCTGGCACAATTATTCAGCAAAGAAAGGTGGTTGTAGACATTGAGGTGCACGCAAATATCTTACAACTTGGTAGTGACGATAATCTCTTCCCGAGGTATTCCGCTTTCCTTGATGGCTTCGCCGACATCTTGTTCGTTACCGTAGGCAGAGGCATTGTCTATGTGTCTGTAACCACATCTCAAAGCGTTTAATACGGTCTCTTTGACACTTGCGTTGCCGGCGTCGCCTCGAAACGTACCGAGGCCGACGGCTGGAATGGAAAACTCTGTGGTAGAGAAGGAAGGAGGAACGAAGTAGGACTGTGACATGGTTGCAGCAGGAGTGTAATATGTGGCCTGAGGTACACGCTTCCGAGGGCATATATGGTCCTTTAAATCAGTAAGACCAGTGGTGCGAATGAGGGGAACCCCGCCTGAAGTACGGAATACGGTACGGTATCAACGGAAGGATGGTGTGGACTCCATTCGGATGGCGTCTAATAGCCTGATTACGCCAACACGATAAAGGCATCTGCACTCAGGTATCAGATGACCGGTCTAAAAGGAAAGGGGCAAGATTAAAATTCGAATATCAACCGGAAGGTTCAATAACTAGAACGAAATGATCTGCCCGCCACACAACAGACTAGATGTAACCTAGGTCACCCGGATCCGTAGGAGTATCATTTTGGAATACAGGTATTTTCCATATAATCTTCGTAGCCTCCGGGGTACTTTGCAATCAGTCTTTTCATCTCATCAGTCACCCTAGGGATATTAACGTCAAATTCAACGAGCCTTAGAATTTAGAAATAGACTTACGACTCTCGGAAGCTGGTGACATCGGGAAAAAGGGCTGCAGCCTGTAGGTTAAAACGCCTATCGGAAATTAAACCTGGGCTCTCCTTTCATTGAACATGGGGTCATCTTACATGGAATAAAGAGCGTTCCGGTCATCATAGTCGTCTTCTGGAGCAGATTTCGGGATATGTGAGTGATAAGCGTTGAAGTAACTTCTCGAAAATTTATTGCGCTCAGGTCGCCAATTGCCCAGTTCATCTGCAAGGTCACGTCAGCTTAATGGGACCAAGTTTCACCAATACCTAGCAATTACATTCATTGTGAGCATAAAAGCTTGCAGGGTCATAAATCAATGGTGAGTTGGTAGCCATGTCAATAGCTGCATTCCCGCACCACAGGTCTCCATGGACGAGGGACGGCTTGATGGACCGCCCGGCTGTCTCCATTGGCCGCAGCAGTCGAGGAATAACTTTCTCGACCATGGCAGTGTCGAGACCTTCCAGTTCAACCCATGGTCCACCACGTTCAATGTTCATGTTGATCATATGCCTGAAGCCGTTTATGAAAAACTCTTCCCAGGTGTCGGCGTAGCGATTGTCTTGAGGTAGATCACCGTTGTATGTGACAACATGGAAGCCGAACTTTCCGTTTGGGGCCTCGCTCGTCGAATGGAGGAAGGCGACTTTTTCGCAGAACTCGACAGGTTCGGGAAGCTCTTCCGCAAGTTCATAAAACTGGCAGAAGTAATAGTGAGCTCCTAGAAGGCTTTTGAAGGAACCCCATCCTATTGGTTTCGGAGTGGAATTTCCGACTATTGCGTGGATTGCGGATGTAGATTCGAACTCTCCTTTGAGAGCTTCCCTACCATGGTCCCCCATCGATACCTTTACAAAGCGTGAGCAGCAAAAGAAATAGCGGGATCTGTCACTGATAATGATGTGGAGGGTAGATAAAGGCGTCGGTAGATCGTTACCTTCATGAAGTAGCTCTCAATTTCATTTTCGCCTTCCACGTCTATCTTATAACTGTGAGCCCAGGCTGAGGAGCCATGGCTCACTACACTCAGGGGCCGGCGGAACAGTGGAATCTCTGTTGAGATCAATAAAACTTGTGCATTTATGCACTCAAAAGGGGACTTAGGAGCGCCTACCTGACAGAACGACGGAGTCAACGGTCGTTTTCGTCGAAAGATCATCTGTCTCGATTACTGAACCCATGACAAACTGGATGCCGGAGACGCTCCTAAAAGGCAAATAAACAGCTTATGTGAACTCTTGCTTTTCAGTGACTTTGGGTGCTCGGGTCATGCACAAGAGAAGTCGAAACAATCTGGTGATACGCACATTTATGAATACCCGCCTGGGTGATATGCGTGCTGATGGCTGAGGTGAAACGGACTGGAATGAGTGCATTTCCACATGACACCGTTCTTTTTGCTTGCCCGACTAGGAGCATCGTATGGCAAGCCGCAGGGCAATGGTGTATTCTAGCTGCAGTTGGTGCTGCAATAGTACGACTAGCAAGCGGCAGACAGGCCTCTTTAACTGGCTGGTTGTCACATCGGCGGTACATAACTGAGGACCGGGAGCTGCTACTTGGACGAGTACTAGGGAGGGGAACCCCCTCCCCCCATTCCCCCTCGCTCTTTCGTAATCAATCCCGTCTCCCGGTCCACCCCGCCAGCTTCTTGGTCCCTGAATGCTGCAAAGGTCTCCCTGACATAAGCCTTTGTTGTCGTCAAAAAGTCTTCTGTCATGGACAGGGTATGTATGCATGGCGGTCTTTGAAGTGGAATCTCTTTCCATGCTGAGATTGAATAGTTTCGAAGACGTTCGACGGCGGAGGAAAGCTTCGGTCGGCTCGAGAGGCGTTTGAGTGGACTCTCCGTATCTCGGAAGGGCGGCGTCTCCTTGGGGCCTCCGGAAGCAGATGAGGATCTGCTGATTGAAAGCGAGGATCTCAAGGGACCTTTGGGACTCAACTTACTTTGTACAGTGCCCGAGCCACATATCGATTTCATTTTCATCCATGGATTGGGAGGAGGCTCTCGGAAGACATGGTCCAAAACAATCGATCCCTACCACTTCTGGCCTAAAGAATGGTTATCTCGAGATCCAGAGTTTAGCCATGTCCGCGTTCACAGCTTCGGGTATAAAGCTGATTGGGCGGAAAAGAAAGCCAGCTTCTTAAATATTCATGATTTTTCGCTGTCTCTCCTTGGAGAGATACAATGCAGCCCCGAGATTCGTCGGAGTAATGTGAGGCTAGAGCCTACCTTTTCTTATCACTTCCACTAACGGACTATAGACTAAGATCGTACTTATCGCCCATAGCATGGGTGGCATTGTAGCAAAGAAGGTGGCCTGACCTTGCCCTGATATGTTGAAGTCTTTGCTGAGCTCTTATCTTGATAGGCATATATCCTCGCCCGAGAAGACCCCACTCTCAGAGATTTTGCTAGTAGAATCCATACAATGTACTTCCTAGCAACTCCTCACCGTGGGTCTGACCTCGCCAAGACGCTACTGAATATCTTGAAGGTGTCCTTTGGTCACAAGCCTTTCGTGGTGGAATTGGAACGCAACTCGGACTCTATTCAGTCAATTAACGACAGCTTCCGGTACTTCGCGGATGATCTTCAATTGTGGTCGTTTTATGAAACCCTACCGCTCCGCTTGGTGTTGGCCAATGCTGTTATTGTTGACAAATCGTCAGCCACTCTTGGATTTGCTAAAGAACGGTGCTCACTTCTCAATGCGGACCATAGCGGAGTTTGCAAATTTAATACCCCGACGGATCCGAACTATAAAAGCCTCCGAAACGCGTTCATTACCACGGTTGATTCTATCCTTTCTGGAGGTAAGCTGACAGATAAGTTTACGTCTAGTCTTAGGAACTGATACGTTCTAGTCGCTCAAACAGTATGCGAGACCACGAAGATCGAATCGTCCAAGCTGACTGGACTCACTGGGATCACTGAACCACCAATAGACGACCTCTTTGCTCTAGAAGAGATGCGAATCTCTGGAACATGCGAATGGCTGGGCACAAAATCAGGATATAAGACATGGAAATCCGCTTGGTCTCTTAGCCGGCCAATATTCTGGCTTACTGGAAACGCAGGCACCGGAAAGTCCGTACTGTCAAGCTACGTCATCAATGACCTCGAAGGGAACAACCTCCGGTGCAGCTACTTCTTTTTCAAGCAAGGAAGCGGAAGCAGGTCCTCTGTATCTGGATGTCTACTATCGATCGCCTTCCAGATGGGCCAGGCGGACGAAACAATTCTCAGGCGTTTGACCCAACTTTCTGAGGGGTCTGAGACTTGGGAGCAATTAGATGAAAAGACGCTATGGCGTAAGGTCTTTCAAGGGGCTATATTCAAGGAGCCCAATCCTGAGCCATGTTATTGGGTCATTGATGCTCTTGAGGAATGTAGTAGATTTCCTGTCCTTATCTCCCTACTTGCCAGAGCGCCCCCATACTTGCGAATATTTCTCACAAGCCGCCTTACTCCGGAGGTGTATCAGTGCCTTGCATCTCATAGTGTGGCTATTGAGAGTTACAGTATACAGGCACAGGACACACTCATCGATTTAGGGATATTCGTTGATTCGAGAACGGATTCTCTTCCTGCTGGGAATGATGGCAGTCACAAGAGCCTTCGAGCCAGAATTCTGGAGAAGGCTAAGGGATCTTTTCTATGGACATCCCTTGTGGTTCGAGAACTCGAGGGGGTGTACTCAGAAGAGGCGGCCGAGGAAGTGTTAATTGAAGTACCCGCAGACATGAACAACCTATACGCAAGAATGCTAGAGAACATCCCTCGCAAAGGTCAGACTCTAGCACGATCCATCTTCACTTGGACACTCATGAGCATGCGACCTTTATCGCTGAATGAAATCAGCCACGCGGTTAAACTGGACACCAACGAGACTGTTCACAATCTGGCCAAAGCTATCATCGCTATTTGCGGACAGCTCATTGGAGTCGATCAAAAAGGCCGGGTTCAATGTATCCACCAAACCGCAAAGGTGTTCTTACTGCAGCAGGAAGGAGTCCCCGCCCTCAGTATTCATAAGTCAGATTCTCACTCAAGAATTGCTGAATTATGCCTGATATCGCTCAACATGAACTTTGGTCAGGGGGGCCGCCGACAAAAACTGAGAATGAACAAGGCTTCCACAGTGTCTGAGGCTGATGTTACGGACTACGCCGCAATATACTTTTCTGATCATCTACATAAGTGCTCCTCGGAGAACTCTAGACTCTGGGCTTTGCTAGCAGAATTTTTGGAGGGCTGTGTTTTGATGTGGGTCGAATATCTCGCTGAAGGAGGGAAATTGCAGCACATCACCCGCACAGCTAAAAATCTGAAATCGTACTTGATGCGCCGCCTCAAGCACATGCAGCCCTTCTCCAACGAGAAAGAAATTCTGGAAGCATGGATCCATGACTTGATAAGGCTGAACGCAAAATTCCGCACGGCCCTTGCAACTTGTCCATCTGCTATTCACAATATTGTTCCTGCACTATGCCCGTCAGAGTCGATGATATCGTCGATTTATGCCTCTCGACCTCGCGGGATTACCGTCAAAGGGCCAATAGAGAGGACATGGAATGAGTGTCTAGCGACAATCGACTATAACACAGCTCAGACAAGTGCAGTAGCCCATGGAGATTGTTACTCGGCTGTCGGGATCTCTGATGGAAATATTTACCTCTATGTCCGAGATTCCACGGTAATTACTGCGACCTTGTGCCATGGAGAGCGGGTCAAGATCCTTGTATTTAGCGACGATGAGCTTTTCCTTGCTTCGAGTGGCCTGCGTAAGGTGACGATATGGGATCTACGGACTCGGAAACAATCACGGATCTTCGAGGTGCATCACCAACCCCTCACCCTCGCATTCAGTGACAACAGCGCATTTCTGGTTGCTGCAACACAGGGGAACTATACAATCACCTGGGACCTTCAAGAGGAACGAATCGAAGCTGAAACCTGGTCTTGGACTAGCAGATTTCACGAAACGGCTGGCCAGACTAGGCCAGCTCAGCCCCCAGGAAAGGCTCTCTTGTCTGACGATTGTGCTATGCTTGCAGTCAGTTATAGGGGACGACCCGTCTATCTATTCGATATGAAGACCGAATCCCTTGTTGGTCCTTGCAATAGGAAATCTACTTCTATTGCTGCAAGGCAGTATGTCGTTGACGCCCTGGCATTTAACCCGAATCGTGAGATAAATGCCCTCGTGGTATCTTACGGTGATGGAAATCTTGTCGTATACGACATATGGTCTGCTGAGTCCCGCTACCAGACTCAGGATGTTTTTGCTCACACACTTGCATGTTCTCCAGATGGTCGTACCCTTGTTACTGGAAGTTCTCGCGGCACAATTCAGATCTTCGAATTTTCTGGGGCGCAAGGTACAAGCCTTACACTAATCTATCGAATCGATGCATTTGAGGAAGGCATTCGTGGTATAGCATTCAGCAGGGACAGTTTGCGTTTTACTGATATTCGGGGCTCTCAATACCGCATCTGGGAGCCGGCTGTGCTCGTCGGTAATGACTATGAAGGTAGTCAGAGTGAGCTTAGTCAAGCAGCAACCCTGAAGCCAAAATCCGTGGGTATGCTTGAAGGGCCCCCAGAGGCTGAAATCACAGCTATATGCACTGATTGCAGCGGGAGATACCTCTTCTATGGGAAGCAAGATGGCGCTGTAGCATACATGGATATTCAGAGCGCCACCCAGCGAGAAGTTCTCTATCAACATGCACTGAATGTGAGGATCACTTGCATGGCTTACTGTGATCAAACCGGTGTACTTGTTACAGCGGACGAGTCAAGTCGGATCATTGTGAGCACAGTCAAAGTTACAGCTGTTGGATGTGAAGGAGCATCAATAGTGGGTGATTTACGTTCCCAGGACCCTATAATGGCTCTTCTTCTGAACACAAGTGGGACAAAAATACTCGTCAAGGGAAGGCATTCGGCTCATATATGGACAACATTTGGTATCCGAACGGGTACTGAAATAAGTCTAAGTCGGCCTGAGGGTAATTATACGCTCTTGAATCACCAGTCATCCCCTGACCATTTCATAATAATTGGTCCGGACTGCCAGAGGATTTATTCGTGGAATGAGATTGCGATATCGTCAGACCGAATTGACAAGGTTGACAACGAGGGTTCAATTAATGAAAGTGACCCTGTTTTTCAGGCTCTGGATCACAGGGCTAAGACGAACATCAACCCCAGCCGATATATTGTCTCCCTATGCGTTACACCACAAAGCTATGAGCAAGCCGCGCGGGTAAAGCTCATGCTATGGGAAACTGCTCAGATCTTCTTCGATCAAGAATGGCCCATTGAGACTCCTCTGCCTGGATTTGAACACATATCAGCCAAAATAACCCAGGTCATTGGTGTCACAGGGAGCGTCGTCCTGTTCTTGGACAGCGATCTCTGGATCTGCAGTGTTGATGTAAGGCAATGGAACGCTGAGAGGCAAGGTGCTCGGAGGCATTTTTTCCTAATGCCAGAATGGAAGGGAAACAACCAGAACTTTCTGGTTGAGTACATTCCCAGCCGACGTGAATTTCTGGTCGTTAAGAAACACGAGGTGCTGGTCATAAAGCGGGGCCTTGATGTTGCAGTGCCCCTTGAATAAATCCAGACTGTATCATCTACGAGAAATGAACCTCAGCCATGAGTACCCAATCCTAAGTGAGCCATGCCTCAGGCAACACCGCGCGAAATTTCCCGTGATTGGCCTTGCTGCAGTCGGACACAGGGCTGGTTTGCCGACTCCGGCTCCGGCTCCGGCTCCGGTCCGCCGTCCGACTCTTGCAGGGGTACCAATTGGTCGGGTCAATGTCGGCTCCATCACTATCACCATCGATCGTTCGCGTGTGTTATCAATCCTAGTTTTCTTCCTCCCGAAGGATCATCACCAAGACCCTTATAAGGTTTCGGTGTCCTCGGATGATCGATCTTCTTGCCCACTTCTCTCCCACGGCCCGACGCGTTATTTGGTCCAAGCGCCCTTTTATTTCGTTCGCGGAGCCGCTATGCAACCTAGGCAGTATCGAAGGCGACACGCCTGTGACAGATGCATTCAACTCAAGGTGAAATGTGTTCCGGTTTTGGACGCGCAGAGTTGTGAACGATGTACCAGGCTCCGCCACTCCTGTATATTTCCAGAGAATTCGCGTCCCAGTAGCCACGTGTCAGCCTATCGTCCGGAGATTCGAGTTACTTTGATACTGACCCAGTGTTAGAAAAAGCCGAATTGATGCCCTTCAAGAGCAAGTGGACAGATTAGTCGCTGAACTAGACACTAAAAAGGTACGCTCCCAATCAGGTGATGGAGCATCTGTTGGACTGCCCTTGCCAACAAGATAGGGATAAGCATGCACCTTCACAACCATCAAAGAACCAATCTCATGTGGCAGCAAATCATTCACATCACCATGCTCATGGGATGCGCGAGGGAAAGTCAATATGTGAAGACGCCGACCAGGACTTCATCTCTCGTGGTCTTTTCACCCTGCTTGAATGCGAAGAGCTCCTGGCAAAATTCCGGGCTCACAAAATGCCCCAATTTCCCTTTGTGGTCGTTTCTGCACAGCTTGGCGTCCCAAGGCTTCGCCAGGAATATCCGTTTCTCCTACTGTGCATTGTTACCGCCTCCCTCGAGCACAAACCATCTTTACAACGTGTCATGGAACATGAAGTCAGAAAAGTCATTGCCACCCGCTTGATCATCAATATGGAGAGAAACATGGACCTACTCCTTGGGCTAATGGTTCACATTGCCTGGTATCACTATCATTGGCGCACGTATCATACTCAGGTTAACATGTTGCTGCAAATGGGTATCATGGTCGTCGTTGCTCTTGGATTGGACAGAGATGGGAACTTGCGGATGCAGACCATCCCGTTTGATAGAAAGGATATCGATCAGACAGAGGCGCAAGGGAACTACCGGACTCCTGCGGGACAGCGAGCTCTGCTAGGTTGCTATTATCTATGTTTGAAGTGAGTCCAGCCGTTGCACTGTTTTTCGTTGCAGCTGCAGTTGGGTTATTGATGAATTACCGCAGGTCATCCCTCTTTCGAAGACAGTTGGCCATAAGACACACCGAATGGATTGATTTATGCACTACAATGCTTGAGCAAAAGGCGGAGTATCGCACAGATATTTTTCTCAGGACATATATTGATATTCAATCGCTTACCCAAATAAGCCATACTTTGCGTGAGGGGCGTACACCGGGCTCGGTTCAAGGCATAAACTGGCAGCATCTGTTTGGGTTGGCGGAAGTGCAGCAAAACCGGACAGAGGAACTTCTTCGTCAATATAATTTACGGGATAACTGTAGGTTTTCTATCTGTGATCTCCTTCCTCGATCTAATCCTAATAGGGGCTTTGCGCATGGAGATGAGTGCAATACCAGTGCTGGTTCTTGGACACGCTCTTGGACGACAGAAGGATATCTTCCAGATTCGCAAAACACGGGAACTGATATCATTGATCTCATACGCATACAATACTGTGACCATATTTCTTACGATACCGTCTGCTGCTTTTGTCCACCTGCCCGCTTCGTCATACAATACTCTCCGGTACAGCCTGATGGTCCTCTCCAAGCTAAGCGTGTTATTCGGTTGGCAGCTCGGCATCCCTGAAATTAAGAAGGATAACATACACAGCGTCGCACTAGCTCTGCTACGGAAATTTGGAGATCTTTCTGCTGAAGACGATGTCTGGGCAAACTGCAAAAAGGTTGTTGGGAGCATGTTGCTATGGTTGGAAAATACAAGTGACCTGCAACATGCAGAGCCTGGCCTATCACAAAGCGTGGTATACCGCAATGAAGGTACTCATGGTCATCATACTGAGCCTAGTTCATGGCAAGGCCAAGTGCCTCGCAGCCAGGGCAGCAATAGTGGATCCCATCAGCTGGAGCTATCACTGGCCTCGCAGCATATCCCACATGCGTCTGGCGATGTACCAGATGGTTGGAACGCAGATATCTGGGAACAGATGCTTGAGGAGCTCGCCTGGCTAGGTCTGCCTGCTGAAACCCGGCTTCGTACGGGGTCTTTACCCTCATTTTCGTGATGGTGGGATATGTGGAATATCTTTTACTATGTCTACTTTGATAATTTACGGGGCATCTATGATGGGGGAGTATCCCTGACAGAGATTAATAGCAGTTTCTGGCTCTCATCTCCGCAATAAATCCAATCCTGGCCACCAAGCTCTAACTATCTCCACTCTACTGGCAATTCCTTTCAAACGCGCACTTGTACTGCCTAGATGTTGATTGATCGACTTTGAAACCATTAGTTAACCATGTGATGTCACGAGCGTCATCGGCCTTCGGTAGCATTCCACAAAACTAGACAGACTGTACGACGATTCCTAGTGGGGACAGCAGTTATCAGCAAAGCTTAGCCAGCTAGCAGATCGGTTGCACATGGCATTCCATCGAGCAGCATGATCAGCTGGGACGGCATTGGCGATATGATTGGATCGGTTGATACTATGCCGAAGACGGTAATGGAGAACGCTCCACAGGAAGCAAGGTTTAGTATGGGATCGACAACGAGCTGGATAGGTCCCCAATGACTAGTGCAGCTGTGGTGGACTGGTGGGACTGAACGACCACAGCTAAGCTGAATGAGGTCTAGGATAAGTCTCCCAACTCAATCAGACAGCTTCAGCTCGATCCCTGATCCCTTGAAACTTTACAGTGACATGACCATCAATCATCAGGGTAGATGAGACGAGCCCCGCAGTGAAAGAGCTCAGCCGTAAGGCTGCCTTATAACCTATGGGAACGCCCTTAGCTGCGGAGCTATCCTGAATGACTCTTTGCAACGTGTGCACAGGTACTCTGTACATTGGTCTTTCAAGCGTGCTTCCATGACCCGGATCCCACTCCGAAAATACTTGATTGACGTCTTCACATACCAAACACTCACGGTCATAAACAGAGGAAGATAGTCCCGCACATCACCCGATGTCCGATGTTTCAGGCTCATAGAGCCGCCGATCCACTCGGCAGCCGAATGCAGTATTCTCCGCCGACGCATGACGAATCCATCGGCATACGGAGCACATTTTATGCTCCGTGGTCAATTCGTCGTGTTTAAATAGACAGATGCCAGCTTTTCTTGTCAGGTCTCCAATCTCTCTCTCCCCTGCAACCACCATGCACTACCTCACCCTAGCATCGGCTCTCGCCGCCACCGCGCTGGCCCAAACCCCCGCGGGCAGCTACCCATCCTCCAACAAGAACCTCGGCGTCGCATACCCCAATGCCACTGTGACACCAGGCGTCTGGGTGAATCCTGACTGTACGTCTCTTGCCCCCTGCCCTGACCAAACTAACCAAAGAAAAGACGTCACCACCCAACCAACCATCTACCCAACCCACTACCACCTCTACGACGGCACCTACATGATCCTCATGCTCGATCTCAACATCCCCGACTCAGACGTCACCACAGCCGCATACTACAACACCCTGGTCCCAGGTCTAGCCGCCAACACAACCACCCGTCTGCACTGGTGGGGCGGCAACTATACCGTCCAGAACGGCCACTTCGTTAATGCCAGTGATGCGCTGGCGGAGTATACGGCGCCTCGGCCGAGAGATGCAACCAATCATACTTATACGTTGTATCTGTTTGATCAGCCGGAGGGATATGTGCCCCCCGAAGAGGCGTTAGATGGGACGTATTATTCGGAGACGACGGATGCGAGGTTTAATTTTACGTTGGAGACGGTGGTGAAGGCGGTTGGGGGGCCGGTGGCGGCGAATTATTTTCTGAGTGATGCTTAGGGGGTGGAGGATTCCTCTTTCAGAATGAATAGACCTTGCTATTACCGTTACGTGGGTATCTTCTTTTCACAAATGGTAGGGTTTCCACATACCGCTTGGTCCAACAGAGGCCCCCCCGGTTAACCACCCTCAGCCTGGCTCACCTTATGATTGAGATGGAAAGTGGAACCACATAGGAGAATACCTCATGCAAGTCTCAATTTGAACTATATATCTATCTACAATAACCTTGGTGATATTCCTTTTAATCCTTGTTACTACGCCTTATAAAGTATCAAAGGGACCAATGGCAGGAGAATCCTGAAGGGAAAATATAAGACTTTTACAGCAATTCATACGACAGTTGAAATTGGTTCCCAAACTGATGGGAAGGGCTTCTTAAACACTCCAAATGCTCACTTACTTCTACGAGAAGATCACCTTACTCATTCCAGGACTAAGTCACCGAACGCGAAATTCAAATTCCACGTTATGACTTACAACGGGGACATTTATCAGAAACTCATACTGGCACTTGGGAGGAAATTTTCACCAAGTATTTCGTGCACATGGTCCAAATCAATCTGGGGTGTGGCGAACCATGGCCGGAAAGCAGGTCTGGACACTGTTACGGTTGAGAAAGTGGACTCAAGACGACTACGACCAATGGCAACGGCGGGACGGTCCACCTCGTGCATGGAGACCTGGCCATTGACACGGCCAAACTCGCGCTTGATGTATGATTCTACAAGTTCTTACCGCACAACGAATGTAATCGCTCATGCAATTACCCCGTTAATCTTGGATATGCTGTTGGAAGCTCAAATGGTTTCCTGATTTAGGTTATACACTCCTATATCATCCAATAGATATATGAAAAATTTTAAAAATTGTTCACGGAAGGTGTATGTTGAAGAACTCGGATTCGACCAGGTTATCAGATTCAAGTTGTAGAGTGTAGAGAGGGAGGTCCGCTATGAGAACCGAAAAAAACAATTGTTTTGGTATGTCCTGAGTTTAGTAACAGCTGGTTAAGTAACATAAGATAGAGTCTATGTACATCTTTCAAAGAAACCTACCTCGATGTAATTCTCGCTCGAGGAGCATATTTGTTACAGGGTCCACGAATTTCCTTAGCTACAGATATTGCCCTATGAAACTGTTCCAGTTGAGACAGTAAATAAAGCAAGAGCACAATAATGATAAATGACATTGATCAGATAAATCAATACTTCTGTAGCTGGTATCGTAGCCGTACCCGGAGACAATTGAGCATGGTTGATCAGCGGGAATTTTCTGTACCATGTACTCCGTACACACTTCTAGCACAAGGAATTGTAGAATTTTCCGGGAAAAAAATCTTTCCTGGGGAGAGGGTCAACTACAACTACAATTACGGGGTTGCTAGCTAAAAGCAAAAACGTAAACATCTTTCGGCACCTTTCCTACAACCACTCATCCTAAACCGGTGCGTGAAGACTACGAACAACAAATGACGACCCATTCAAGCCTGGAAGATACCAATATCTCGGAGGGTTCCCCGGATCCTGCATTTCATACACAGGAGGCATCCTACGCAGCTTAGGTGATCCAGGACGTGCCTTCACCTATATAGAGGGCTTGAGACTGGTGTTCAATCTGCTCAATATCAACATCAGACAAGCTCAGTCATGGACTCAACATGAACTCGGGGATCTACTATATATACTGACACTCTTTCACCAGTTGAATGTGAAGCTCTTCCCATGGCAACATGTCAGCTTACTCATTCCGATGGGACAAGAAGACCAGCGAGTCGACCAACATGTTTCTTATATACCTCCTTCTCCACATGAAGCAGACCTCAGAGTTGACAGCTCGGGGTTATGTTAATTTGGAGTCGGATAACAGAGAGCCGGCTGTCTTATGACAAGATAACAAAGCTTTGGCACTATCTTGGCAGAAGATTCGATCAATCCAACAGACCTCGTCTTAAGCCCGACGAGAGGTGTCGCTCTATCCAGGTTCGTATTTTGACGTCGAACAATATCGCAAGTATTGCATACGAGACCTCGAGATCAAGCACAGCTTCAATCGAGGTGCAGTCTCCTGAGTGGGTCTTAACCCCTGCTTGCCAAGACGACAACCCGGCCTTCACAGACTTAATTGTGCGTTGGTCGGATTTGAGATTCGGGTCAGACAGAGCCATGAGGATCGAGAAGAGTCCTCAAGTGATCATGCAAACAACCTGCATGCAGAGCGAGACCAGGCTAAGGCAGGGTAACTAGGATGTGTACAATACTCGGTACGAGCTATTTCATTCATCGACCAAGAACAGCACCTACATACAACTGAACAATACCTTTCACCCTTTTTAAGGAGGGCCTCGCCAATTGTCATGGCATGCTATTCGAGAGTGCTTCAAAGGCAGAAAGGCTTCCACCTTGTCGTTCCATAGTCACCCATCCTCACAACCTTCAACGGCAGTCCAAGGCCGAGATCTACGAGAAAAGATCCTTACATGGACTGGACAGGACACGGAACCAACCCCAATTTCTTTACCATAGGTCCACATCAAGGCCAGGCTGTACGTGGATGGAATCTTTCAAGGGTATAGGGACCCCAGGTACAGTCTTCATAGCTCAAGCAGTCCTAACCAAAGGTATACATATCAGCCAGATGGAGGACTACCTCGATAATCAGGGGAGAGCCGGGCCAGAGTGTATACAAAAATGCTCGTTGGTTCAATAGCCGCGGATTCAGCACCTATCCCTGAGCTTTTACATCTGCTCCATTGTGTCGAAAGGGCGCGAATGTGCTGCGGCTAAGCGCTCCTAAGATGCCATGAGTAAGGGTATTCATCAGAACCTTATGTTAATAGAGATCCATATCCCGCTGCCCTAGGTTCATGAACCATGGGGGTTTCACATGGGCTCGCAGTTACAGGCTCATGAGAGAACGGAATCGAAATAATTCGAAAAGACAAGTTCTCCTACCCATCCGTCTTCTCCGAAAAATGGACGGATGATGATGGAAGGAATTTCATGGAAAGATAATTCCAAAAGACAAGGTTTTCTGCGCATGTCTCCGAGAAATGTATCATGTTTGATCTCCATCCGTTGCTCACGCTTGCAACGGCACCACCGAGGGCCAGGGTCGAGATGCTTTCAAGGAGAGTATGAGTTTGACCAAATGATATCGGGAACACGTGCTACGAAGACTACACTGCTCTAAAGAGGTACCATAGCTGCAGACTCCCCAGCGAGAGACACAAACATTCGGTCAAAGGATGCATCGGAAAAGCTACTTTGACATATGCCTCTTTCTACAATGGCACTCGAGAAACTCACAGTAGGACGGGGATATACTAGACAGGCTGCACATCAAACTGATTGTACTCAGAACACACCCTTCACACTACAATATTGATGGCTTCGAGCCTGGGATCTACGCTTCGGTGGACACCGCGAGTCGAATGATTGATTACACCGTTTCCCTCTTGATCAACGGGTTTCGGCTCAATCTACAGTGGTTTTCCTATTCCACCAACCTTGAGTTGTTGTCTATTCATGTTCATCGAGTTGGAGCATGCTAATTTCACTAGCTGCTTGATGGGATGAAAGCCTGGCAAATACCCGGACCTACGCCAGTGTCCATTCGAAGAAATTACATTGGTGATAAAGAAGCAACGCACATGCAGAAACAAGACTGCATCGATATTGCGTTGGCCTACATCCTGCAAAATCACGGTGCTACATTACAAGATTGTCTTTGTCCATAAGGATAGTTGTACATGATTTAAGCAATCCTTTTCTTTGCATATGTTCTAGTTAAACAATCAACTGTCTCCACTACATCGCCTTCACCTAATGCTTATCGCATGCTAACATATATTGCTTTAAATTGTATCAACCTTTCTAATATCGGCTTGAACTCTATCCAGTTGAGTCATTTCATCCCCTCGATGCCAGATCGAGAACCGCTCTGGAGTTATCAGATCCGACCCTCCGATCGTCCGATCCTCCGCTAAATCCGATGCCACTATACCATCTGGACCATAAATATCTCTCTCCTACCCTTCAACGTCTCCCAATCACTCCTCATTTCATTCTCCATTGCAGCATCCCCATCCTCAACAGACAAAGCAAACATGCTCATCATCCACCACCTCCAACGCTCCCAATCCGAGCGCATCATCTGGCTCTGCGAAGAACTGCACCTCCCCTACGAACTCAAAATCTACCAACGAGCACCCTTGCTCAGTCCCCCTGAGCTCCAAGCCCTGTACCTCTCTCCCTTCCCCCCCATTCTCCTTCTTTCCCAGTACCCCATACACCACACTAACCCACCCTGACACCTAGGCACCCCTCCAAATCCGCCCCCATAATCCAAGACGGCCCCATCACGCTCGCCGAATCGGGCGCCATCTTCGAATACATCCTAACCAAACACAACCCCACCTCGACCCTCGTCATCCCCCCAAGCGCCCCAAACTACCCCGACTACCTCTACTACCTGCACTTCGCGAACGGGACCTTCCAGCCCGCATTAGTACGGTACGGTCTCGTGAAGCGACTGGACCTTCCCGAGGAGGAGTTCAGTGTACGGTTAGCGAAACGGAGTTTTGAGCGCGCGTTGGGGATTCTGGAGGAGAGGGTGGGAGCGTGTACGTGGTTGGCCGGGGGGGAGTTTACGGCGGCGGATGTGATGGTTGTGGTGAGTTTGAAGACGATGAGGGAGTTTATTCCGTATGATTTGGAGGGGTTTGTGGGCATTCAGGGGTATTTGGAACGGGTGGGGAGAAGGGAGGGGTATCGGAGGGCGAAGGGGAGGGGGGATGTTGGGTTGGAGGGGGGGGATGTTGCTTGGGAGGTGTGATGTGATGTGGATGTATTTTTAGAGTAGATAGAATCTCAACTCTTAACTTGCATGCAGCTAAACATCCAACTATCAACCCAGTACCTACATCTCAAAACAGCAGATCAATCCTTCACACCTTCGCTAGATACCTCTGCATAAAGCTATGGCATGTTTCAAATATGCACTAATCTACACCACAGCCACTTGTTTAATCCAACTAGAACCAACAATGATTGCATCATTCTTTCTCCCATAGTAATCCGTATAGTATATAGATCAACATAGCTGTTACATGATCATCCCAACCATCCATCCAGATGGATATAATCACCAACATCGCACAGAAATCCATGCTACGTCACAGCAGAGATCTGACAGCCATGTGGACACTGAAGTATGAAGGGAGGGTGACTTGCCGCTATTGCATATGCATTCATGCCTAATGGATATTTAAATAGCTAGAAATATACCTAGACAGATACAAGATTACCCAGATATTAAACAAATCAACCCCTAGACTAATACCACAGCAAACCAATCCTTCAGCTTCAGATAACACAACACAGGCAGACACTGTCTGCCTGGTGATTAATATATTCTGAATATTCCCCACCCAACGGAATCCCCACGGAACATACATACATCAAGCTCCATCCCATTCCATCCATCTCGCAAATGACGCAATACCAGCCGAAGCTAAGAAATGAGTGGGACATAGTGATCTGTTGGTTTCAGGTGAGTTTGTTGGTTTCTCTACCCAATCAGATTTATCCATTTATCCATCCATCCATCCATCCATCCATCCTCCTACCGAATAGATGATCAACCTTGAGGGATACATCCCCACGCATTATTTTAATACCACTTAGTAGATACCTACACACGTTGTCTAACATCCCTTGTCAGAGAGTAGTAACTAATCCCTAGTAATCACGGAGTACCTACCTAACCAATAACCCTAAGCGTCAACCCTCGCCAACTGACCCACCTTTATCCACCCACCCCGATCGAACACCGAATCTCTCCCGTCTCACCTAACTACCACCTACCATCCCTACCTACATACGGAGTAACTACTACTAGGCTACTAAATACTTAGCTACCTCGCTAGTAACCAACTACTTACTAGGTACTAGGTACTAGCTAGGCGGTAGGCACATCCAACCTCCCCCCCCCCCGAAACAAAGATTTTTCCCCGATTCCACACACTAAAACTCACGGGTGACGGTGGACTAAAAACACGTGTTTTTGGGGGCCATTGCAGATCCTCAGTCACATCCCTCATCCTTGCTTCTGAGACTAGTGGGTTTTGGGGTTAGGGGAGATCCTGCGACTATTTACGTACCTACCTAGCTTTGCTGGGATTATGTTTTATTTATTGACTAACTAGGAGGAATGACAGTTGGTTCTGGATAGTTCTAGTGGGGAGTCAGCATACGTCGCTTGGCGTAGCTTGGGGGTCGACTGTAGGTATTGTAGGTATCGTCTTGGCTTGGGTAGGGAGGTCGGTTGGCTGTTTCAGGTCATCTATATTTATCAATTGGTATAGATCCGAGAGTTCATTAGACTGTGTTCAGTCGGGTATATACATTAGTGGTCATCACATCACATAGGAAACAGTCCACGCTGCGATAAATCAATCACAATAATCATCGCTAGCATACTGGATGAAATAAGACAAGAAACCACCTCTATCGCCGCCCAAGCCATAAATCAAACCCAAACACCCAGACTATCCAGCCGACCTTCCCGCTGTATGCCATTTTCCGTTCCGTCCGTAGCTAATCAACATGCACGATAAAAGAAAGATGCGGATCAATGCCAGCCGCGCTCGGGTTGGTATCCCACCACCGGGGGGTCCTCGTACAACTGCACATTCAGCCCCAACCCGCCGCTGTTCATGCGGGGCAAACCCGAACACACCACGTCCCCCATGTAATGGGGCGGAAATCCCGGCGAGTGCTGCAAGGATCCCGCGTGGCTGTAGTCGGAGAGATCGTCACGAGGGTCCGAGAGCAGGCGTGGGGAGCTCGGGTACAGCGCCTGCGACGCCGGCGCCGTCACATACGCCCCACTGACGTCAAACGGGGGGCTGGCGATCGTCACTTCGGGAGGGGACTGCAGGGGCGGGGTGTAAGGAGCGTAGGTGGCCGACGCCGAGGAGGGCGATGAGGACGAGGCAAGGCGGTAGTCGTGCAGGCTATGATAGGGGCTGGGAGGGGCGGGCGAGTAATGGTCGAGGGACGTGCGTGGCGACCACTGGAGCCGGCTTTTGTATTTGGCGACAATGTGACGGGGGAGGTCCATGGCGGAGAGCGCCAGCTGGGCATCGGGGTGGAATGGGTCGGCCGTGCTGCGCGCCACCACGATCCGGTAGATCTCCTCGATCGGGCTGATCGAGAGCGGGCCCAGATAGGCGCCGCCCAAGTCCGGGAAGAGGCTGTCGAGGACGACCCCGACCCCAAAGAACTGGGCGAGAATGGCTAGGGAGCCAATATCGGCGTCTTCCGGTCGCAGCATGGCCGGAGGGAGCCAGAACAACCATTGACGCAGCGGTTGCATGCGCTCAAAGGCCTGTTCGGGAGTCTGGGAGAGGAGATCACGCTGGAAGTGTCGGATAAACTCCAAGAGTTCTCCGATCCGACGGTAGTGCTCATGGTGGTGGGCGACCCGCTTCTGCAGAGCCTGGAGCGCCACGATGGTCTGGTCAAGACTGGCCAGGTCTTCATCCTGGAACTGGTAGCCCGACATGACTGCCGTGTTGGTGCACCCCAAATACCGCTGGTTCTCGAGGAACATGGCCAACTCGGATTCTTGCTTCCACATGGGATGCATAGAACTCAGGACCTACAAGCGTCAGTATCAGTGCCAAAGAGAAAAGAAACAAGACGTACTGTTGTAAGGCCTTGCTGCAACGACGCCCAGCTCTGCCATTCCGACGCCTGCCACGACAGAATGATCGAGGCAGCCAGAATCGCATCGCAGTTGTCCTTGGAAAATGCCCCGAGGGCATTGTGCAGGCCCTGGATGGCGACTCCCCGGTGATGGTAGGCGAGTTGCTTGGTCTCCTGGTTCCGGGTGATCCAGGCGAGGTGGGAGGCGGACATGGTCAGGATGGCACTCATCACAAAGTCGTTGGAGAGTGCGATGGCGAGGAAACTAAACAGTCAGCGAGAGCGAGGCAACACACCGTACGAGTACTTACGTAGGCATCTTCTGCGCCCAGATGGTGCAGCTGCTGAGACCCCGTCGGTGGAGATCGATGGATAATCCGATGATGTGGTGGATCAACCGCAGATCCGTCCGGGACAGCTTGCTCCAGCTGGTGCGCGGAAACTGCATCAACTCGGCAAACGGGGCGATGCCCGTGAAATGCCAGTTCTTGATCTCCAGTTCGATCTCGGCGGACATGAGGAGGTCGGGCACGTTGCGGATGGATGACGCGTCGTCGTGGACCGTTGCAACGTCCATGTAATCGCAGCGACAGTTATGCTTGGTGCAGTTCCGACTACAACGGTCAGCAACGATGCAATACCATGATCACCACGATCAGAACATACCATTGTGGAAAGGTCTCGTCACATCGGATGTGTCGCCGCTTGCAGGTCTTGCAGCCAAATCGGGACTTGGTGTGGCTCTTGCGAGGAGGGCCACCTCCGGGACCAGCCATGATGAAGGTTAAAACGGAGACGTTAAATGTTAAGACGAGAGGTAGTGGAGTATAAGTGAGACAACACGCGAGAGAGAGAGACCACACTTAAAGACTGGAGAGATGTCGGGGAGAAGTTGAATCAAAGAAGATGGGGGAGAGACACGATGCGGAGATGGGCCAGGCCGGGATAATATAATAATATAACCAGGTAATATGATAAACCCAATCTGATCGGAGTCGAGAAATGACAGCCCACGGTTGGTTCAGCCAGTGCGGCGTCCAAAAATAACCTCGAGCCGCAGCCTCCCCCCAGTGAAGAGCAGCAGAGATACACGTGGGGAATACGAGAAAACGGTGGAAGGCAGTCGATGGTCTTTTAGTTGCGCTCGTTATTTTTCCCGGTTATTTTTTCTTTTTCGCCTTGCCTCGCCGGGCCAAGACGAATCCAGTAGGGGAAGGTCAAGTCGTCAGGCAGGAACTGGAAGAGGAACGAGACTAGCAGCAGCAGCAGCAGCAGCAGCAGCGCAACTATAAGAGGCGGAGGATTGGGGAACAATCAACAGGTCAGGACCGGCCGGCCGGTAGGGACAAAGTCCTGCAGCCACTGTTGCCCTTCAGCTGCGGGTCGAGGCACCGTCAGGGTGGATTGGTAATTAAAGTCAGAAAAATAATAATCAGCAGCAGCAGCAGATGGGGAAAAACAACTCAGAAAATCCATCGTTGGTCTTTTTAACCCCTGGGGTCAAGGAAAAAACAATACTAAAATACTAGGGACCACCCGAAAAGCTACCCGAACAGGAAATAAAAAAGAAAAATCCAAAACAGAAAATCCGATCCAAATGATATAATAATCAGAAAATAGAATAAATTCCGCCAGCGAGAACGGGTGGAATCTCTGGGGTTAGCGAAAGCCAAGATGTTGAGCGCCACGGTACGACCGGTCAGATGCTGATCTCCAGACCCTCCGCGCAGCCAGTCACGGCGAGAGCAAGCTCCGGAAAAGGAGAGAAAAAGAAATACGGCCACGGTGGTGAGCAGCAGCACTGCCAAAGCATGATGGTGGGGGAACCCTGGCCAGACACGGGAGGAGGCAGAGAAGGGGAAGGAGGAGCAGCAGGATCGGACCATGGCTGCAGGCAGGGGGGGTAATTCGATCATTCTGGATGACGCGGGAGACGTGATGATTTCATCTGGAAAGTGAAGAATCGACCATAATCATCCTGGTGCTGAGCAGCAGCAGCAGCAGCCAAAGGATTTTCGGATTATTTGCGAGCATTTGAGCCTCTTCCGCCGAGAACAGCCTAGCGCGGACGACCCAGTTGGATCCACTTGCTGATTTGGTGCAAGTGGCCACCCGCTCATTGGCCGCCAGAATGACCCCGGGGCCAATGAAGACGAGGGCACGGGGCGGCCACATGGCAGCATCACCGCCAGTGAAAGTCGTCAATGTGCTTGGGCCATCCGTTGAAATGAAACACGCTGCTGACTCTGATGACTATCCAGCTGCTAGCAAGAGGGAGCATACCGCCAGAGGATTCTCGCATGGTCCACCTGATTAAACTTGGTTCCATTTTGCTTTTCCGTTTCATCTTCCCCCCTCCAAGTGGGCGGGACGGCATCCACGCCTCCAAAGTCCGCCTCTGTCCTCCTCAGGTCTAAGCCGCAACGAATCTGGAGTTCATCCCGATTCCATGGTCAATCAAGGGAACCACAAACTCTATCTGCCTCCGTCCCCCCCATCAAACGAAGCAAGTTCCCATTCCCAGAAAATATCCCTACGCCGTAAACCCAGAATCATGCCACAGCCCTTCTAGCCCCCCAGATGGTGGTGGCGGTCACCATCGAGGAATGTCCCCAGACTCGGGCGCAGAGGGCAGTGTCCCTGGTAAAGTTGACACCCCGCGGCTGGTCTCCTGGAGTCCAGATAGTCTGGAGGGGTCTGCGGAATCCTCAACCCAAACTCTGGCGGGATCCATCTTTGGTTCCGAAGCGCTGTCTGTCCGGTTCCATTATCGATATTGGTGGGGAGGTTTCCCCATACCAAGCGAGCGGCGCCCCCTCGTCCTATGGTTCCCTGCCATTTAGACTTGGGCCGGGGAACTTACCCTCGGTGGGTGGGATTTTCTGGGTTCGCCATTGGGCTGTGCTTCTGGATATTATGACACACAGTAGACAGCCTGTCAGGCGGGTGGAGTCGCCGAGTGTCATCTAGATCGGCTCTCGGTACCTTCCACTGAGAGCTGTACTTGGAGAGGAGAGATGGCGAGGTCTCGGTCTGACCACCCTTCTAGGTGTGGTCACGGGTGGACATGTCGTAGGCAGCATATCTGATGGTCTGTACCCTGTAGCCTGGTAGGTACCCCGTCTTTGTCCTCTCAGCTTCTGCTTCACAGATCCTCCCCACGGAACTGCAATAAGTCTAATCAGACCCGCTCAAACTGTCCCAGCCATCCTCATGTCCGCGGAGCCGATGCTAATCGGCGAGCCATCGAATAAGGTCCTGGATGGACACCGATCCTACCATTTCGGGGATCCCAGGATGATCGTTATAGTAGCTTGGATGCCAAGTCGCCGACCGTGCTGGGATCGTGGCCACAATCCCAAAGCAAACGGCATTTGACTGTTCGGATCTTAGTCGACAAATCGTCATGATGCGGCTTGCAAGCCAGGGTCCTCGTCGGGGATCCCAAGAATGACCGGGGTCCTTTGGCAGACACGCCATTGGGCCAGGGCAGCACCCATGCCCATAAGCGATGGCCCGCTGATTGGACCGCACGTAAATCTTCCCCCTTATCCGGGCCAGTAGGTCCGTTGCTTTTTCCCCTGCACTTTCACCCCTCATCGCTGGCCTCTCGTGGAGATGTCGATTTTCGTCCAAGTCCCCTGCGCCAAGCAACCCCAAGTGCTGAGCATTCTTTTCCCTCCCGCGCGACGCACACCGAAGGGTTTGCCTTGCCAGGCGTCCTGAGCGCACCGTTCATGGTGCCTGAAAATATGACCCAACCCCTCCTTCATCCTGCGGAGGGATGGGCATTGCAGGAAGTCATCTAAACTACTATTCATGGTCATGTCACAACCTTAATCAACGCTAGGGTGGAGGTCCCGGTCGCTAGTAGGTTTTCTTGACCTTCTGATGGCGCCTGGAGGATTATTTCCCCTTGCCAGGGTGGGTAATGGGACATTTGCGGCGGGTCACCCTGTTGTGTCTGGCACGATCTAGATAGGCACCGACAAAGTCCGAGATTAAAGTGGGTTGGAGAAACACTTCCATTTCGCTTCAGATTCTGGGAACAGGATGCTATAGGACGCCGGGTCGATACAATCTCTCGCACCGCAGATTGCGGGCACATTTTGCAACAAGGACGTCATCAGCAGGTCTGAATCTGGCCATGACAACCGACCAGGGCGCGGGCGAAATTCCAATCTGCAGGATTGGTTTCGGTGATTGGCCGTAGACGTGCCCAGGGGTTGCTAGTCCGCCATTCTGCTCTTGCCGAGCAGACCCTGTGTAACGGTGCAGACAGCCATGCAGTATCCGACCCGCGGACTAGGGAGGGGGGGGCGTGGTGTGTGAGAAGAAGTACATAGTAAATCCTCCAAAACCTGCAGATGAGGAAAAGACAGCAGCCAAGACACCAACTCACCTGCCCTGCTTGAGAGCATCCATCGTCTCTAGCCTTGGGTCCTGGTGCCGCCAGTTAGGTTTAGCCCCGGCCGAGCTAAAGTTTTAGATCGAGGCTGTAAAGCCCCCTAATCGACGGTGGGGGGATTCCCCTATCAAAACGGACGGGTCCTCTATGAGTCCGTTCGAGTCCATGGGGCACCGACGATGGACTATGGAACGTCGCCAGAGAATCCGCGTAGCTTGGGCCTTCCCTTCGTAGGATATTTCCCCTTCGATTGCAGCAAGTGGGGCACTAGGAGTTACAGGGAAACCCAAGCGGACGATTATGATAGACGCGATCCACCGAGAATTGAACACGCACTGGACTTGGCCGGTCACCTTACCTCAGCAAGACGTATGCAGCGAGGGCAGATCGCATTCTGGACAGTGAACACAAGTCATGCACACCGGGATCATTTGTATGACAGGCTCATCCACATGCCTTTGGGGCATGCGATACGGAGGTAACACGGTTTCAGCCTCGACAGACGGAAGCCAATCTGATCTGGCAAGTATCGGTTCCCAATCGACCGGATGAAACAACGTCAGCTGTCATACCCATGACCAGCTAGATTCTCGGCGGTTTTCTTTCATCAGACGAAGAAACTCTCTCGCATGGCCGGCCGGCGTGCGTGAGGTATAGTTGCAGACGGGTGAGATTAAATCGGAAAATGAAACAGAAAAAAAGGAAACAAAGGCAGGCGGTGATACCGGTCTGAAGAGTAGAGTTAAACTAGAATAAAGCTAAAAGGAAATCTCCACGACAGCATTGTTAGTCGCTTGATTGGAGCCAGGATTGCCAGCCCTGATGGATAACCCTGGTAGGGTGGAAGCCAGAAGAGTCCGTCCTTAGTTTCGCCCGCGCTTGGACATTCGCAGTCTAGTGGGAGACCAACGACCTGGTCCGACCATCCAACCTACACCGTCCGGACCCATCGAAACTCTGAAGATGACCCAGAGGCTAATTAATTCGGACAAGGATTGCTGGTGCCAAACCATCCGGGGCTGCGGGCCGGGTCCACGGTCACGGGGAGGCTGAGACTGTAAGATTGGGAGAGTCTGAGGCCGAAACCTTGTTGGGAAAGCAGCAGGAAGCCATCCGCCAGTCAAAGTCGTCTCCAGGCCCGGACTTCTATCGGGCCACCTCAACTAAGCTAAGTCTAGAGGCCGCCTGACAGCGGAAAAGGGCCTCGACCTGCATCAGCAATGGGAGGGATGAAGAGGGAGGGGGTGGTTGCATGCATCGTTGCACAAAGCCTCATTGCCACGTTTTTGTCCCGGAGATCGCGAAGAAGTCCCAAGATCCCGAAGACCGCGACCAGACCATGTGATGACGGAGGGGGAGGGAGGGATATGCGCTCCATCGCCTAGATCCCTGCCCAGAGTCCACATGTCAGAAGTTGAGCGACCGAGAGAGAGTTGGGAGGGGAAGGGATGCTTGACTTAGTTGGTTCCCTCCCAAGCGAGCAGACTGACTAGGAGCTGGACCCTCTTCGGCCGCCAGAAGTGAATTTGAGGTGATCACCAGGGCCGACCATGGTTAGCTCGATGGGCTTGGTGCTGCAGGAATAGATGGATTGATAGATAATAGATTAGTTGCAGATAACTGATAGTAGAAGAGACTCGACGGACTGAGACACTAGTAAATGGAGCCTACAATGACGCCCAAAGTACCCTCGGTCACGGGGTCATGGGGGGTCATTGAAGGGTAGCCTCATGGCTAGTCCCAGTTGGGGCACTGTTGGCGGAACAAACCGATCCAGCTCCCTGCCAGCCAATCGTGGCTGACTAGCCATTCTCCGCATTGGACGGCGACAGACAGGGAAGAGTGGGCCACTCACAGACGGGCGCTGGCTCGGCAGATCCAGTTCCAAAAAAGCCAATGACAGCCTCCGCAGTGGCTCAGCCCTCGCCAGTTACAACCGCATCCGGTTAGTGTGGGAGGCCTTGGGTCCAGGCGGTCTATGCCAATTTGGGATCTGCCAACTTTATCCTGGGTCCCGAAAAAAACACAAAACGGAAAATCCGAGATGGGATGATGTTCAAAAACAAAATGATGAGCTGAGGGAATCCAAAAAAAAAAAAGAAAAAGAAGGCGAGACCAAAACTAGCCCCCAAACACCGCGGCCTGGGATCAACCATGTCAGAACCCAATAACCCTTCCTTTCCTCGTGGCCAAACCTGAAGGATTACCCACCAACTTCCCCCAACCCGGACATCCCAGCAGGATCCAGCCCGTCGGGCGGCCTATCCAACTAAGTCACCGCAGGTCCTCGGAAATGGAACCTCCCACACAGCCTCATTCGACTTTCCGACAGGTCACAGTGGCAGGCTGGCAGGCAGACAGCCAGGCAATCAGGCCAGGAACCCCGGGGCCAACTAAATTAGTCAACGTAGTTCAATGTCCGTTAACTATACATAATAATAACACTTAAGTTATCCTCACTATAGTAATATTATTTACTGACTCAAAACCTGCTCATGGCGGTGACTTAGCGGCCGAAACATTTTCGCTTTCGCCGTGCATGCCACATTCGGTAGGAGTCATCTTTTACTACGTACTAACTACAGGACCAGAATGCTTAGATAACATCGAGTAAGCCGGTCACACAGAGTGACAAATCCACTCTTACTACCTACCCACCCCCCTTCCCTCCATTTGCTTCTTCCTGCATGGAAGATTCCAAAGAACGACTGGCGGGAGACATAGTGCTTATGTCCTGACGTCGCGGAGCATGGGTCGTGAGTCATGCATCATCAGTGTGTCGCGACTGGGCGTCTCTGACCTGGCTGACCACATCCATCCCCCTTGGACTGACGTAGTGATGTCACACAAACCGCCTGTTCTCCTGGATCCTATCGGAGAGGCCGAACTGCTGGCCTGGAACAATTCCAGACCGGGGTGGGAAAGCACCCACCCTGGATGTTTGCGGCGACGTGGGAATGGGCCTTCGGGCTTTGCTGGGATTTGGGTCGAGGGAAGGTACAGGGGTGAGATGATGCCGACACTTTTGGGTCCCTCGGGGGGGACTTTCTGTAGCTCTCCTACCGACATAGTAGGTTATCACGCGATAAGGAAACAGCTCACAGAGTAAATGGTGGATGTGGACCTCGGCACCTGCGTACGCAGTAGATACTAGATAGCTCCTGTCGATCATGATGTCAAGTCATCTACAGCTGCAGATGAATCCCATTCAACGCCAACGGCAAAGGCACGGCAGGCAGTCGAAGACCCCTGCGTGCCGAAAGGCTATCTAATTTACTATTCTACTAGTCTATCTAAGAACAAAAGGTACAGATCTCAATCATCATGCGTCGAACAGTCCATTACGCATCTCTCATTGTTCATTCCCTCGCCCCTGGTATATAGTCCCGAGCTATACTATCCCAGGTGTCATCCCCAAATGACTGTTTTCCCATGACCCAGCCCATAAGCCCCCCCTCTATGCAGACCCCGACACGGCGATCCACGCACTGTCGAAAAAAAAGGATTCAACACGCCCCTTCAACCACAACCACAACCACACGATGGCGGTCCCATCCGGGCGCACTCCGCCCGGATGGTGCCATGACACCGGTCAGAGATCGAAACAGAAGCCATCGACCGAGCCAAGGGCCGGCGTGGGAGAAAGGAAAGGAAATGCAATTTTATGCGCCTTTCGCCATGAATTTTGCTTGCAAACGAAACATTAACATGACAAGATATAGATCTAAATCTGGTATACAGAACGAAGTTTCTGGGCAACATGGGCCGGAAGTTGCGACAGGAATGAATCGAAGTTGGGTATCATATTTTTGTATCCTTGCAGCACCTGCATCAGGTCAGTCATGTCTCCTTCTCGAGGGAAATTAAGTGAGAATCTCAAGGGTCATACCTGCTGGAACGAGGTCTGGATGTCACGATAGTCCTCCTGGTTCATCGATTTGCTAGGGAATGCAGCGATAGCCTGGAAGTAGTTCGCCAGACTGGACTCCATGGCCTCGGGGTTCTTCATCACCACCTGGTTGAATCCCAGGAAGGCGGATGCCTTTTCGCGCGTGAACTCGATCTTGTTCATCGACTTCAGGAAGGCCCCGGCGTATTCGCTCAGGCGAGGAGCAAGCTGATCGGAAGAGCAAATTCCAAGCCGACCCAAAGCCATCGCAGCGTTTTCATTCACAGAGTCGATGATTTCCTCATTGTTGATGATGATGTAAAGCCCCTGGTATAGCTTTTCCGTGTAGGGAGACAGCGCGGCTTTCTCGTTGACGGCGATCTCACCGCACGACCAGCAGGCATTGTTGAGAACGCTAAATCCAGTGTGACGGTCATCATCACGAATCAGATCCAGATCGAGCTGCTTGATCAGAGTGGGTATGATGTTAGGGATGAAGGGCTCGAGCTGAGGGAAAATGTTGATCGCGCAGTCGCCCAGCAGAGCGTATGACGACTGACGGACCTCATAGTTCGGATCCTCCATGCAGAAGCACAGCAGATCAAAGAACCGGGGCTGGGAGTTGGCCACCAACTCGCCGCTCTTCTGCGGATCGATCGCCTGGATGATCGCACTCAGAAGGTCAAGGCTCGTGACCAAAAAGTCCTTGTCAGGCTCATCGATGGCCTGGTTGTTGACCGAAGCCATGTATTCCTGCAGGTTTTCATAGATAATCTTGATACACCGCTGGAAGAGGGGGGGAGCAAAGGGAGAGAATGCATCGCCGTAGGCCGCCGCGATGTATCCCAAACACTCCAGTAGCGGGAACAGCTCCCGAGATTGATCCGAGACCTTGTTATAGCGATCAATTAGAGCAGGCATGAGGATCTCTACCAGCTGGGGCTTGGCCAATTCTCCCATGACGCACTCGGCCAGAGTCTGGACACAGTCGTACAGGATGTACATGTTGCGGTCCTTGTACTTCCCGAAACACTGGACGAACTGCCGAAGGATGGGCTCACAGTACGGAATCAAGTTCGCGTCCGATTTCTCCTCCAGACTTGCAAAAGCGGAGGCGGCTGCCTCTTGGACCTTCTTGTTGCCGTCCAACATCCTGCGCAGGATACCCTCCATCATAGGCTCAAAGAAGCGCGCTCTTTCCGCCGGGTCTCCCAGGTGCGATGCCCATTCGGAGTACCGGCCAAGGCACCAGCAGGTAATTTGTCGGACCACAGGGTGGGAATCATTAAGCAGCGAAATGAGGTAAGGGACGAGTTCGGGAAGATGAGGAGTGACGGCATCCATACAACCGTCCGCGACGGCGCCAAGAGTCAAGACAGCAGCTTCGCGCTGAGGCCACTGCTCATGGCGAATGGTCTCCTTCAGGTAGGGCAGGATAATTTCGAAGATCGGCTGATGATAGACATTCGAGAAGACGTCCAACGCAGCAGCGGAGCACTTTCGGAGCGTCCACTCGTCCTCAGGGTCATCTCCAAACTCGGAGTCCTCAATCTCGCCTTCACTAAGATCATCATCCTCGCCCTCCTCCTCGGGAGCTGCGTTACCGTTGGTTTGCTCGGACTTGGAGAGATCCAGCCGACCGCTCTTCGACTTCGCGAATTGTGGCTTGAGATCTTCCTCGCGGTCTTCGACCTCCGCATCGTCTCCCTCATTGGTCAACCGGATCGCTTCATCCTCATCGTATACCATGCTTTGAAGCAAAACTGGAACGATCTTGGACATGTGAGGAGCTAGCGGCTGTTGCAGCTTCACCTGCTCGCCCGCGACAAGCCAGAATTCCGCCGCATCGAGCGCAAGCTCCGGGTCCTCCTGGTTATGCTGTTGCATGATAATGTAGTTCACCAAGCCTTCCATGTGTGGAATAAGCTTCTCAGGAGAGAAGTCCACCAGCTGCGCGAATGTCTGACAAACCGTGCGGCGAACGTCGGTACTCGAGTCATTAGCCAGCTGGAACAATTGCGACAAGAATAAATCCATCGAGGCGACCAAGGCTTTAGGTCGGTGGGGAAGAAAGACATGGATGGTGCCCAGCGCCATTGACCGGACTTTGGAGCTCTGATTCGACGTAAATTCGAGCAACTTTGGGATGATTACGTCGAGAGGGCACTGTCCTTGGTAGTCCCGGTCGAGGATCTTGCGGTTATCCTCACAGACCTTGGAGAGGGCAGACATAGCCGCCTCCTGCGCCAGGGGCTGAACGGTTCCCGAGGTGTTGTCGACGAGCGTCAACAGCTCGTGAAGCACATCGGGCCAGGCTAAAAGACCCGCCTGCTGAACCAATTCTGTGATGATTGTTCCGGCCGATTTCCGCACGTGAGGATTGTTGTCGCGCAACCCGAGCAGGGTAGCCGATCGGATAAAGGTCAAACAGGGCTGGGGAATCGTGTTGTACGCAACGTGAATCTTCGTCTTGAGGTTCATCGCAGCGGCGAAACGGACTAGGTCGTAGGCCTGACTGTCCATTCCCAGAACCGGGGAAGGTTGCGGCGTGCTGAAGAGGTAGGTGATGTAGTTGACATAATCGGGCGACGAGGTTGCTTGTACTAGCATCTATCAGACGACAGAAGAAGAAAGAGAGCTCCAGTCAGCCATTTTGAATTTTTCTTTAGGGAGGCGAAAGACAGGTCCCCTAGACCGGCAACAAAGATAAGAGCAAAGCTGGTAAGTAACAACGGGTCGCTTTCTCATAGACGACCATTTTAAAAGGTGAGGGTGGGGGAGCGAAGGAGAAGAGCAAAGAGTAAAAAAAAATGACGACGATGACGAAGAGAGGGGAAGAGCGAAAGCGAGATGGAACATACCTGCTCGGCCTGTTTTTGGACGGGGCGATCATAGGGATTGAGGGAATCCCTGAGGCAGCAAGCCAGCTGCCTCAATGGATCGTCCTGTGGTTGCCACTCCATTGTGTCGCGAAAGTGGAAGGCAGAGGAGGGAGCAATTGCGGGAAGAAGGACGGTCGAGAAAGAGGAAGAGAGGGTGGAAGGGACGTTGTGTAGCCCAAGAAACCCCGCCGTGGACTTGTGGGAAGCGGCTCCAACCCCTTCTTCCCCGGACAGGCTAAAAAAAAAATTGAAGACAAGGGAAAAATTGTCAGACGGACAGAATAAAGGAACAAGAGGACAATCAGATGCGAGAGCTGATGGAGCGCTGATGAGGCGCACAAATATTCCTTAAGTGGACCAAGTCGCAATCGAGCCAGAAGCCCGTCCGGTGACGACAAGAGAAAATTCCCCTGGCTGGCGGAGGGCAGGAAGAGGCCGATTCCTACTGACTGCCAGCAGTGGAAATACCGATGGAGCTAGTGGTGGTAGTGACCAGTAGTACTAAGTACCTGCTGGGCCTGCTGGGTGGCCGTGCGCCCGGAGACACTTACGCTGGTGGCGGTTGCGCAGTGCAGTTCGTTAACTAACACCTTTGCCATTGCGAACGCAGGAGAACTGGAACCCGACCAGAACAGTCAGGGGGAGTCGATCCAATGAATCTCCTCGATAATGGATTTCTCCGTCGTTCCGATGGCTGCGCCTGCAAGATCCTCCTCGTAGGACTGGGAACTTGGGACGATGGGCAGTAATACATGGCCGATGTTTATGGCGGGTATCGTCGATGTGATCCTCTTCTATCTTTCCGAGGTCTGGCGCCCGCGGTAAGAAGCGAGACCGTAATTACCAATGCCAACCCCCCGCTGGCAAGGCAACCAGCAGTCCCGTATGGTCATCGGGGACTATGCCCGATACCTTTTGTTACCTCCTGTGACCTCCTGATACCTGCCTTACGAAAGGTACTCAGAACACAGCCCAGAGAGGGGTAGAGGTACTGCGGTGTCTCAACCATCTATCTGGTGCTACCTACCCAGCGTCTTATCGTGCCCCGACACATGGCATATAATACCTTTGTTAGCAAAGTCAGACAGGACCGCTCCTACAAAGCAGGGAGAATTGCCAATGGATCGAGATAGTGTCTAGTGGCTGAACCAAGAAATGCATGTACCCTTCTCGGTATCTTCCCACTGATGTACAAATATGTACATGCATCTGTGCCATCCGGAATCCTGGACTCGGTACTTATCTACCCTCGTGGTTGCCTTCCCCATCATGGGATCCGTCGGCGGGGATCAGGCCATTGCCGCACCAGAATGACCTGTCAGAGGACATCCTGCGTGTTCCACGAGTTCCACGAGTCCCATCAGAGCTGTCTAAAGTCCACCTGAGCTCGTACCCCCGTGCATGTGGCCGATCACGATCTATGGAGTCTGGATAATGTATGTACCCCAGCAATGTATCTACCGACCTAATGCGTCGCTTCTGGACCTCATGGACATCATTACTGTACTGAAAGTACGCAGAAATAAAAAGTAAAACCGAAAGTTCTCCCCACTTCCCCCGATGCAACTTATTGAACTTTTTAGGCCCAGACCAATTTCTTGATGTCGTAGACCAGATGCTCAAGGTATCCCGTCCGCTTCTTTGCCTCTTCCACCGAAATAATGTCTGACGACTCAAGGATGGAGGACCGTGCTCCTTCGTCATGTCGTGCCTCGCCTGCCCGCACAGCGCGCTCGATCTCTTCGCAGATACTCCGCACCCAATCCGGTTGGCTCACTGTCGCGCTTGTCGAACTTGGCGGGAGCGCCTTGAACGCAATGAGCCGCGTCGTCAATCGTGGAGCTCCTTTGAACCACGAATACATGTTCCATTCCGTACTAGGACGCGCATTGCTGTCGAGGGATTCCGGGGTGACTTGGCTCTGGAGAGACCGGGTGTTGACCCGTAAAGCATTCTCATCGCCAGCAAGATATTCAATCACCAGCCCGACATTATTCTGTTCGTCTCTTTGTGTCTCAGTCAGGACCGATGTGATATAAGTGCCATGGTTGATGCGTGTCACCGAATGCAAGTCGATCCGTTCATACGACAACACCTTGTCAATGTTCCAGTCAAAGCGACAACTGTATATGGCCGCGTCTGTTAGCAGAAGCACAGCCTCCTCGAACGGCAAGGACCGCAGAGTATTAGGTTGCCGTGGGGTCAACATCGTCCAGCCGCCTAGGAATTCTTCCGACTGGTCACTGATGACGATCTTGCAACTAGTATCGATAGCATTCTGCCGGAGCTTTTGAACCGAGATCCCTGGGTCCGTAGTTTGCATCTCCACCGCAAACTCCTGGAACACCTGCGTAGAAACATTGCCCAACAGATAGTCAATACACGCCTGCGAGAAATAGTCGTTGACAATATTGTTGTAGTAGCGCGATAGGGTGAGGCCAAAGTCATTCAGTGCTCCTCGATAGTCCCGCTTCCGAGTCCTCGTATAGTCACCCTTCAAAGCCGCTGTGGAGGAATACTGTTTAGAGATAGCATCTCCGTTGTCTGCCCAAAGTGTATTAAACCACCGGGTAGATGAGTCGTGACCTAGATCTATGCTGATGCCCTCGCGCTTCAATTCCCGCTCCAGAGCCCATTGACCAAACGCGCATTGCGCGACCCCAGTACGATCGAGACAGTCCATGCAGTTCGTGCGCACAATGCCGGTTTGACTCTGGAGGACACTGTCATTCCGGATAACAGTGTCGCCGAATTCATTCAAGGTCGCCTCCAGGCGGTTCACGAGGCGGCTCACGTTCTCAAACTTCATTCCCCGACACTCATTGTGGAAGTCAAACCACTCGAGTGCGAGGGGCACGCCGTCTATGCCGCCTGACTCATTCAGCGCTTTTGTAAACTTCTCGTACTGCTCTCCCAGTTTCAACTCGCCTGCTTGTTTGTCAATAAGTGAGACCCCTTGGATCTTTCCATATCTTCGACTGAGATTTCGAAAATGTCTATCAAAGGCAAGCTGGTTCGTTTCGGTCGAATGATGCAATACAGGGACTGGCTTAAAGGCGTACGGCGACTGCGAGAAGTACAGCGGGATAGACCCACGTACTTGGAGGTAGGAGTAGACATTATGAGACGGATCCCAGTCAGGAACCGAAAGAATCTGTTCTGTCTCCACAGCATTGGCAGTATTCCCCAGATCATCGACACCGCGACGGAGGTACCGCAGACCTGGGCGCTTGACTGATCGCCGGGAAATCAGGGTGAGGAGATAGTCTCGCTTCTTGTCGCTAGTTTGGACGGCCTGTGCCTCTTGCTTGTCACCCAGTATGCGCCCCTCCAGGAGCTCCTCTTTCGGCTCTCCCGAAGGATGGTTCTCTGTTGTAGTCTCTGCAGCCTCCACGGTGAATTCACGTTGGCCAACAAAACCTTGCATCAAAGGAAGGACGAAATTATGGGCATCAACCGTAATAAAGGGACCCATGAGATGACGATTCCAGAAGTACTGGGATATTCGATTAGCATATTCCTTCTTCGTTCAAAACAAGGGTGAGGACCATACCAACTCATCTACAACCTTGTGCAACGGGAGATGGCTCTTCAGCGATGACTCTTCCTGTGCCCCGAACTTTCTAGTGAGATCGTAATCATATGCGAAAAAGAAATTCTGAGAGGAAAAGATCATTTTCGTATAACGTAGCAACTTGGGGAGTAACTCCACGGTCGGATCGGAGGAGAAAGGCTCTCCAAGCGTTTTCGGTGTTGGATCATTGCTTCGTGAAACAGGGGTCGTGCGTTCATCATTCGCCTCAGAGGCTGCGGCATCCGCCTCTGCAGTCGTCTCCTTCGCATCTCCTGCGAGCCTCTCCGTAGCACTCTGGCCAGCTGTGCCGAGCCCCGGAAGTCCGAGACTTTTCCTCGACAACCAATTCGCAGCGAAACGACCGAATCGGACCCTCTTACCGATCACATCTTCAGCGATACTGCCGACGCTGCGAGCTCTTGAATGAGCGATTTCATGCTCCGGAGAAGCCGGTGCAGTGTTGATCTCGGTGTCGCCTCCGTCACTTTCAGTGTCTGATACTGTACTGCTGTCGTCCGAGGCAGTCTCGCCTTGGCCGCTCTCCCCATGAGACAGGCTTTCCTTTGCCTGGGAGATGGCGCGGATCGCATCTGCTTGCGATGAAGTAGGGATTACCGCGACATTGGTCACGGCATAGATGGGTTTCCCTTGAATCTGAGCCACTTGTTGTCGCTGCGTTATAGAGATGAGGAAGGAATATGACGCAACGGAAAGGAGCCCTTTAGTTCAGGTCCGACGTCAGCAATGCGCTTTTCGTCGGGGATTGGGGATGCAACTTTGTTGCAAGAACGAGACAGGCGCAGAGAAAAGCCGCATTGAGCTTCAATGCAAAGGTGAACTGCTTACCAACGAGTCCATAGGTCTCCAAGCCGGAGTCCCTGTCATCATCTTGGTCCGACGCGAACGCCGGGAGCGAGGAAACCTTGTTGGTCTTGTAGTCGATACGAAGAGTGGCGGGCTCATTAGTTCCAGCATGTCTCAGTCCATTACCGGGCGACTGAAGGATCAGCCCATCGACCGCGGCGACGACGACTAGTTTTCGCAGCAAGCCAGGCATATCGCTTAAGTTTCGCGGGGTTGGGACGGTCGCGGTGAGTGGGGAAGCGCAAAAGAAGAAGCTCCGATGGCTAAGCTGCAGAGCCGAGCATCTCTAGCCCGGTCGTCCACAACACTGCCGGCATAGTTCTTATTCCACACTACTCTGTACTTGTTGGGTGGGGGCCGTGGTGTTGAAAAACAGGCCATAGAGCCAAGGAGCTGACCCCAACGCTTGCCCGGCCAGCGTGCGACATCATCGATCTACGAGCGCAAACCCCACTGCCCACTGCCCACTGCCCACTGCCCACTGCCCACTGCCCAACCAGCCCGATCTCGAGGGGCATCGTTCCTTTACGTCACTTTTGCCCCATCCACCGCACACTACACTCCGGGAAAACAACTCAGATACAATCATCAATCCAGGCTCTCACAGCCAGGTCCGCGAGCCAATGCACAAGGTCTATCTTGCAAAGTTTATCCTAAGGCCTATATACAGTTCGGATCTATCGCAGGCATTCGCCCGCGATTCATGCCACACGGGAGGAAACCTCAAAAAGTAACAGAAAAGGTGAAAAGCATACAATCCCAATGCACATCCAAATCATTCATGGGCATCTCTGGTTCCTCATCCTGGTATTTCCTCGCGCGTGGAGAGAAGTAAAAGTACAATGCATCCAGAAAGCAACACCTTTTCCGTCGACAGGTCTCAGGTGGTCGAAGGTAGAAGAAGAGCTGAGAGAAGCGCCGGAGGCGGAAGAGAAAAGGCAAGAGGGGAAACACAAGAGGGAAAAGAAAAACGTCACAGCAATATTCTGGGTCGTAAATTAAGCCAGCAAGCAAAAGAAAACCAGCGGGGCGTCGTATCATTCTATAGGACGGCATTCTTGTTGGGCTGTTGAGAAGAGCGATCTACCTCTTCACTTCGCTTATACGTAGGACCGGGCTCTCCGTCGCTGTCTCCGGCCAAGTCGGAGAGCCCGAATGCCTGGTTCTCGACATCGTAGGCGCGCATGAGCCCTTCACGGTCTCCGTGGCCGTTCATATAAGCGCCCGAGGAGCTCCGACGGTGAGGCTCGTTGCTGCGACGGGATTGCATCGAACGCCGAGTGTGAAAACCGGCAATTCCGTCCGTGGGAATCCCTTCATCGTCGAGCTTCGAGTTGAGCATTTGTCGCCCATCCGGGTCATGCCGGGATAGATTCAAGAGATATACACCGGAGAAAATAATCAAGAATCCACACAGCAATGAAATCGTGTTAACAGCATCGGTCGTGTTGAACCCCTTGAAAAGAATGAAAGAGGCGCACAAAGTCGCAGTTGTGAATGTGACATAGTAGAGAGGGTTGACACTGCCAAAGATTGTCAGCGATGCTGCAAGCGCTGCAGGCTTGACATCCACTTACATCGATGTAGAAAATTGGTTCAAGGCCTTGTTGATGTAATTCATCTGCGTCAAAATGCAGAATCCCGTGACGATCATAAAAACATAGGTCGAAGCCTGCGTGAACTGATTGTTACCTCCCAAGGTAAGCTTCACCGCGATACCAAATGCCTTAATAGACATGACAGATACGGAGCCGACTGTGGAGCAGATCGAGATATAAATCAGAGGGTTTCTTTTGCCGTATACGGGAGCGACGCGGTAAATCATGACTGTAGAGAATATCGCAACTGCAAGACAGTAGATTAAGAATCCTATAGATCAATCGAGTCAGCGGACTGAGTTAGAACCTTGAGTGTGAGTGGCTCATACCTGGCTGTAGCGCGTAGCCCAAGATCTCATCAATTCTTTCCACTGGCTTGTCCGGGGGCGCGTGAAGGACGATCACAACCGAGCCCAGCAGACACATGGCACATCCGAGCTTCCCCAGAACCCCCAGTCTTTCCTTGAGAAAATATGAGCCCAGAACGGCACTAGGACAGGTTAGCGTATCGGACGGGAGACCTCAACCAGCGATATCAAGTCTCACCCGATCAAGACACTTAGCGCACCTAATGGCGTGACCAAAATGGCGGGTGCGAAGGCGTATGCGGCGAAATTGGCGATCTCTCCAACAGCCACTATGATCCATCGTCAGCTCCTCTCGCTCAGGCGACAACGGATGAAACGAAGCCTGGCGTACATGTAACCACACCACCCCACCAAATGGGACTTTTGAGATATGAGAAACCTTCTCCTTCAAATCCATGCCTCTCGGATGCCTGCATCAAGCCCTGTATGACAGAATCAGTCGTTTGTTCGTGGCGACAATCGGTATCGACGGCAGGAGGCAATTCCGGCGGTTATGCATCGGCGGCGATTGGAGACGAACGAACCTTTTTCGTAATGACAAAACTAGTACCTAGAGACCTGTCAGCTCATACGGGGGATAATTCGGGGAGAGCATCGCATACCGATAGCCATTGTTGATGTAATGGCCAGAATAAGGCCGATATACCTGCACATGGTCAGCGTACTGCGACCCGATGATGGCCCCTACGGCCAAGGCTGCAAATTGGCCGGTCCATACTTGTCGGAGATCATTGTGAGAGTCTCTTGGAGCTGATTGCTCCTCGCGATTGGTTGACTTCAATGCTAGCGAGTGTTGAGGCAGGTGTAGTCCGAGCCGGAGCTAAATGGGAAGCACGTTGGAGAGGCTGATGTGGATGGTTTGGCGTGGTTGATGACTGTCTTGGGATTACCTTCAGCCAAGCATTCGGCAGCGCGCCAACAATGACCGACTGTCCAGGGACGAAGAACGACGGCGCCTAGGTAAGGACAGGGGGAATGCAACAAAAAAAAAGAATTCGGTGGCAGAAGGGAGTAAGCCGGGCTGGGTAAGATGCTGCAGCCTTGATGCGGCAGTAGGTTTTGGGGGTCGAGAACTCCTGCGATTGAAGGAGAGCTTGTTAGTGACCTTTGTCGGATCCTAGAGGCTGGCTGCCTGCGCTCGTGCGGTGGGGTTTTCCCCTTCAGACGGAACCGGCCCGGATCTGGACGCGCGTAAGTGGTTGAAGCGAGTGAGGGAGGCGAAAACCCAGATACTGCTGCTGGAGGTCAGAGACGTGGGCAAGTAACGAGTTTTCTGAAAGTCGCAGGAGTCTCAAAAAAGCATCGACGAAAGAACAAGAGGCGGTCGACGCCGTCCAGAAAGGACACCAGTTGATCTCTGATGGGAGCGTGACCGACGGGCAGTTGTCCTCGGCTGAAGTGCCAGATCAGACTCCGTACACAGTACGGCCTGCGTTACCGGGCAGCGTTTAATTAAACTTACCATACTCCGTACCTACGGCTGTACAGCCAGGAATGATTCCTACTAGGCCCTCTAAATATAGGTAAGCGGCAGGTCTAGTAGCAGCAGGGGGGAGAAGAACTCCTATTAGCGAGACCAGCTGCTGGCGCCTATTATTCATTGCCAAAGAAAAAAAAGAAAAGAAGAGAATTACTCCGTCCACACGGATAGACTGCTCGTTCTCCTGCCTGGTTGCTTGCTTCTTGTGATAGTGGACAAGATCTCCTCCATATTACGTATCGTATGTATGGACGGGTCAGGCCTGCGGCCTGTGAGAGCTTAGATAATCGCAGTTGGCAATGCCTTTGGTAATGAACCTGAAAAGAAGGGCAACGGTGGCCATTCCAATCACCCAATCAAGGCTTGCCAGCCACCGCCCGGCCCCTTGAGGAGCCTGGTTTCAGTATCCGATCGGCGTTATGAAACGTAAGGTGCCGACTAAGAATAGGAACCTGGAACTGAAGCCCTCGCCTCAATTCTGGTTCCGGGGTCGATGTCTCCAGCCTTGGTTAGTTTCATTACCGATCGCTTGAGCATTGTTACGGCCTTGGCATCGCGAGATGTGCACTCGGTGCCGTCCATAACACCCTATCCACTATCCACACTCCGTAGTGCTTGTCTCCTCATCTTATCAGAGATTTTGACAGGTCTGATTACGGATATACCATGCGTAAATAGCAACTAGTCGTGATCGTCTGGCACGACCCTGCCCCGTGCAGGTGGTCCGCCTAATTAATTCTAGAAGCTGCTGACTTTCACGCACATCAGGTGATCGAGTCGAGTCTGTTGGTTACCTGCAATCTCTAGATACCATTTTCCTGACACTATCATGGAACTGTTCGAGAATCATCGTTTCCTAAAGCCTTTGGGTCCTCTAGCAGCTAGTAGCTGACTGGTTTCCACCAGAGATGGCTTCGAAGTTCAGTCTGTAGCAAGGTCTATATATATAAAAAACCGTTAATTCCGTAAAACCCACCACTAGGGGAATTTTGGCCAAAATTGCTACATAAATAGTGTCATGCAAATGACTACTTATCATGCACTTCATGCAGAATATTGCGATGACTATAACAGTTAAGATGCGTCAAGAGCATGAATAGACCCAATCAAATCGCATCGTGCAGGCTATAAGGAATACTATGGAAGAGCATGAGGTAGGAAAGGCAAGAAGAAAATCGTGCTTCGGCCACCTGTTCCCTAATATGATCGACTGACTACATCATCCTAATAGTATGAACGGACCAACTGCACCGATCAAGATGCCTAACACCAAAGGAAACATGTTCCCTTCTAAGCCATTTTTCGCCAAAAGGCAGGATCCGTTCCTCCAATGGCACTTTGGCAAAAACCACTTCCACCAGCCCACCCCACTTTAGCACGGCCCACCCGCGAGGTGGCAGCTGCAAAAATGTGGGGGGGCGTTGGTTGTCTTGATTCCCGCCTTTATTACCCAAAGTTGAAGAGTGAGGTTCATATGATTGGAGGGCAGAATAACCAAAGCCCATTCCATCTTCCTGAAGAAAAGAGAGGAAGGGAGATAGGATAAAATCTATGTAGCAAAGCCAAGGCCTCTTGCCTACAATCCTGGCCTTGAAGTTTAGGGACTTAAGCGCACCGATCACCTTGCAATCCGTCCAGCAGGCGGAGCGAAGAAGCGAGGCTTAAAGGAGCACGGAGGTAACCTGTAGTTTTAGGAACAACAACATCCGCATTGCACAGTCATTGAAATCGTATCCCCCACCACAGCTAGATTTATAAACACGAGCAAGATGCTTTCTTTTCTGACAGTAGAATCAATGATGGCCTCCGGGATTTTTCTTCCCCGGCAGCCCCCAGACTGATAGCAACTTCCTGGATCTGATATCCCTAGGAAGCACAGAAATCATCAAGGAGAAAAGAAAGATGTCATTTATCACTCCCAAGGGAATGAGACGCAAGGCAGATTAAACCAAACCAGCCTATCACGCCTGCGTGGAAGCTATTTGGGGATATAACACGATAACGCCTCGATCGAGTACAGCAGAAAGACGCCACAAAGACCATCACTGGTGGTATCACTGACCAAAGCGGGACAAAGAACACAGGGGAGAAAGTATTTAAAGCCATGGGAAATGTCGAGTACAAACCTAGTGTTTTACACCCCGCATGCCGAGTGCCCAAGGCAACGCTGGTATACTGGGGCAGTATACCAATCCGGAAAAGAAAACGCAATGGGGGACGAATCAAAGTAACACGTACCTGTCTGGCTTGTACACCTGCGGATTTTCCGAGGCTCAATTGGCTGACACGATCCGTGGTTGAAACCATCATTAGTAGCTCATCACTTTAGAAGCTGCCCGAGTGAATGCACCTCACGGCCAGCTCGGTCCAAGAACGCTGGATTGGTTAGATACGGCCTTCATGAAGCCCATGGAATGGTGGATGACGGAGGAATCTCTTGAAGGTGTGGGAAAAAAGGTAGATGGTGGGTAGGATGAAAATCACGATGACCGAGAACGTTTTGCGTCCGGGGTAGGGATTTCGGTCAACTCAAAGTCGTCCTCTGGTTCGCGATACCGTTTCGTAGGAGCGCGGCTTGGTGACTTGGCAAGATTTGCTTCGTCATCTGCAGCCAATCCTTCCTGTACTCCCAAGTCCAAATACTCTTCGTCATCAAACGCCAACTCCTCAACTTCGTCGTGGGTAGCTGGGACATGTTCGGGTTCATCATGGAGCTCTCCCGGCTCGAGTTCATCCGCATTGGTCTCATCACCGATGTGCTTGATGTCTTTGCTAGGACTCTTTAGCAGATCTTCCACAATACCTAGTGAGTCATCCTCCAGGTTCTGGGTAGATTCGGTGATGTCTGGAACGTCTTCGGAGACGCTATCAGGCACTGGTTCAGTATTGTCGTATGGAGCCTCTTCGCCTCGGCCACTCGGTGGAACTTCCCCATCAACATCCTCATGGTCATGGAAGTCAGCGTCGCCTGCATCATCCTTGAAATGAGTCGTGTTGTTGATATCCTCGAGGGCATCTTCGCGGGATTCTTCCGCGTTCGACTCCGTCACGTCGCCATAGAACTCTCCAACTGTCTCTCCAGTATTTTCACCAGTCTCTACTGCTTCAGCATCTTCATGAGGGCCGAAGTGTTCAGTAGCATCTACATTAGTCTCTTCTGGATAGGTTTCATCACCAGCACCTTCCGTACCGTGATACTCATGATAATCTGGGTCATCAAGAACAGCGGCAGTCTCATTAGCAAGCTGCTGCTCGTCCAACAAGTCGGGTTGAGGCAGCTGAGTCACTGTGGCAGTCGATTCTGATTGCTCCTCTGAGTCATACAGCTCCTCAGTCGGCAGCTGGTGGTCGCCAACTTTGATGGCCTCGGTCTCAGCCGAATTAGATTCGTGGAGATGGCCGTCCTCAGCATTAGTTCCTTCCGGGACATTGCCCGAAGAGGGAACAACCACTTCGTCATTGCCTGAAGCTAAATGGCCATGACCCTCATGGTCTTGCTCGTCTTGCTGTTCACCGGTGACACCATCATGAAGCTGAGATTCAGCCTCCGGCTCATGATCTTTTTCTGAGTCACTGTAATCATCCTCGGGTTCAGAGGAGTCCTGCTGGAGATAGTCCGGATTAAACTCCTCATGACTCTCCCCAGGAATATCAGCAGATGTGGCTTCTGCTTCAGCATAACCGTCCCAGTATATTTCCGACAACCCTTTCCCTTCCTTCGCATCTACGAGAAGGTTAGAAATCTCCGCGAAGATTGTCGGTCGTGTGCTAAGGGTGAGATAGAGTGCTTCCGGCTCTTCGATTCCGTCATTGTGTGAAAGGCGCAGGTACAGGTCAACGATCTGGTGCAGTGTAACCTTATCGGTGTGCAGTGAGTCCTATACAATGATTAGCAATGGCCAATAAACATTGGGCTATGAGAACAAACCTCTGTTAGCTGGACATTCAAAGCTTCGACGTCTACAATCAAGACATCACTATCACTGATATGATCCCGTAGCACTTCGCGACAAGATTCGAACAGTCTGCCAAAAGACCCAAAAGCAAGGCTTTCATCCTCCAGGAAGAACGTCTCTGAAGAGTCGCCTTCTCTGGGGGGAAACAGTGATATCTCGTTGTCTTGATAATAAACCTTGACCGGATGCAGAGGCGTACGTTCGGTTGCTGGAAGCTCTTGTTGTTCGTGCTGATGCTCGACAGCTTGTTCCTCTGAAGAAGAAACCTGGTTTTCGCTGACTCCTGTCACCACTTGCCCTTCGCCCTCTTCTTGTTCATCTTCACGGACTCCTCCGTCTTCTGCATCTCCAACATCTCCCACATGATATTCCCCCTCGTCTTCCTCTTCCAGTTTATCCTGTGTCTGTGCAGCAGAGTCGTTGCGCTCATCAGCTAGCGGTTGGGCGTCGCCAAAACTGCTTGCTTGGGATTGCGCCTGCTTAGAAGATTCATTATTATCATTCTTCACGTCGGTTTCTGTGGTGTGTGGAACTTCTCGCTTCGCTTTGTTAGAGTCACCAAAAGGCTTCCCGTTCTCCGGCGATCCGGCTGTGTCTACTTCATACTCCTGAGGAACATTCTTTTCCGACAGATCAACATGCTGCTCAGTGTCATGCGAAAAAGGGCGATCATCATGCGCGAGAGGTTCGGCTTCCTGGTCGGGATGAAGTTCTCTGTCGGGTTCGTCTTTATCTTCTGCGGTGATAGTAATCTCCTCCGAGGGGCGTGTTCCCTCTGCCTCTGGGTTCTGAACTTCCTCAGACGCTGGCGCCACTTCTTGGGCTTCAGCTACGGGAGCATCAATGTCCTCATCGTATTCGTCTTCTAGCATTTCTGCCTCATAGATCCGTTCATTTCCGTCCTGCATTTCGACAGTGTAATCTGCTTCGGCATAAGCGTCATCGGCATCCTGCATGGTGGGTTCCGCAACATCATCGATCATATCGGCATCGTGGGTCCCGTCGTGGTCATAGTCTAGATATTCGTCTGCGCCTATCATATCTTTGTCGGTGGTGGAGGCCTGGTCTTCCATGATGTCGATATCAATATCGAAATCATCCGCATGCCCTTGATAAGGAGAAGCCATCTCCATCTGATCATCAGCCACAGAGATCTCCATGGTGGTAAATGCGAGCGATGAAGCAGTTGTCATGTCATCGATGTGCGAGAAGAGGGAGACGCGTAGAAAGTTTTATCGTGGCGATCTAGGTGTGTGCCTGACAGCAGCCCAAGGACAGGATCTGTGGGTTGCGATCGCAAGAAGTAAGGAATGAACCTGGCGCTATGAGAAGTGGAACTGCGTCTTCAGCAATAACGGCTCTGTCGAGATCCCCAAGACGGTGTGTGGAGGGGGAAAGGGAGAGGAGGATGTTGACTCGCGATGAAGAGTGAAGTGCCGACAGAGGAAGCTTCTTGTGCTGCGGTAAGCGAGGGGGTAGCGCGGCGCACGGGCCAACGGGGACCGAAGAGAACAGCAAGCGACTCCCCGTGGCCTCGACGTCAAGACACGCCTGCCAGACATTCGTCCGTTAGGAGATCGGTGCCATTCGGGCGAGAAAATATCATCTCTTATTCTACTCTTGTATCCCCATTCTCACAACCATGGTGCGGCTCAAATCATCCATCAGTTTTCCAGAACACTGCTAACAATCGCGCACAAACAACAGGTCGTCCTCGCAGCGTCCATATGCACCCGCGGGGGCAAGGCCGTACTTTCGCGCCAATTCCGAGAGATTGCTCGCTCCAGAATCGAGGCCTTGCTCGCATCCTTTCCAAAACTGGCCGACTCCGGGACTCAGCATACGACTGTTGAACAAGACAATGTCCGCTTTGTCTACCAGCCTCTGGACGAGCTATACATCGTTCTGATTACGAACCGCCAGTCGAACATCTTGCAGGACATCGACAGCCTTCACCTTTTCGCCCAAGTCACCACCAGCATCTGTAAGAGTCTGGATGAGAGGGAGATTCTGCGCAATGCCTTCGAATTACTGAGTGCCTATGATGAATTGGTGACTCTGGGGTACCGAGAGAACCTGTCTCTTTCTCAGATTAAGACCTTCCTGGAAATGGAGAGTCACGAGGAGAGAATTCAGGAAATCATCGAAAGGGTATATTTTCTCCTCTGGCTACCATGTCAACACATGGCTGATTCCGATCGTTTAGAACAAAGAACTCGAGGCCAGCGAGGAGCGCAAGAGAAAGGCCAAGCAGCTGGAGATGCAACGGAAAGAGGCCGCCAAAACCGGTCGCTCTATGGCCCCCCGGACCCCTTCTTATCCCGTCTATACACCACCCTCCCGACCTGCTGTGCCTGATACCTACGACTCCTACGAGGCGGAGAAGAAGAAATCGTTCGCTAAGTATATTCATCCCCTCCTTACCCCTACTTTTGATTCTAACGAAGCCCGACCCCAGACCGTTACCGACCCGCGGTAAGGGCATGCAACTCGGCAAGAAGTCCAAAACCACCGATATTTACGAGAAAGTGCGCGGCGACCTTGGCCCAGAGGTCGAAGAGTCCAGCCCCTTGGTGACACCACAAGCTTCTACTCCGGTCGGCGACAAGGTGTCCTCTGCTCGTGCTTCGCTGTCTACAGACCGGGATCCTGTCCACATTACCATTGCGGAGACTATCTCTGCCACGCTTACTCGAGAGGGTGCACTGAAATCCTTCGAGGTCAAGGGCGATCTGCAACTTCGGATCTCCGACCCATCTTTCACCAAACTCAAACTCGACCTCCTCGCCAACCCCACGCATGGTGCGCAGTTCCGCACCCATCCTAATGTCGACAAAGCTGTCTTCACCAACTCTTCCGCAATTCAGTTGAAAGATACATCCAAAAGATTCCCAGCTAACAACTCGATTGGTGTACTGCGCTGGCGTGTCGCAAGCTCTGGATCTGACAACGCTGATATCCTTCCTATTACATTTACCGTTTGGGTGAACAAGGGCTCTGACTCCACTACGGTTACAGTCGAGTACGAGCTCACTGGCTCTGATACTCTGCGTGATGTTATTGTCACTATACCATACGGCGCGACAGAACCGGCAGTGTCCAGCTTCGACGCCGTTTATGAAGTATCTGGAGATAGTCTGGACTGGAACATCGGTACCGTGGATGAGAGCAATGCATCTGGCAGCTTTGAATTCGAGTCTACGGGCGACGGGGATGAGAATGAGTTCTTCCCCATGAGCGTGCACTTTGCAAAGTCCAGTCCTTTTGTTGAGGTTGACGTAACCGATATCTCTCTGTTGGAGATGGAGGGCGAGAGTACTGGATTCTCCAAGGATGTGAAGAGCGTCGCTGAGGGATATGTTATCGAGTAATTCTTTTCACGTCTCCGTTGCTTGGGTGTATAGAGTACTAATGACGTTCGGACCGCCCACTTGGGGTTTCTGCGAGTTGTTTCTATGCTTTCTGACCAGGGTCTTTACCCGTGTGATTCTCCAATTTAAGCCGATTTTGCCGATTTGTATCCATTACTCAATTATTCCTTTTCCTGTCAAACGTTTTCGCCCGGGGAGGAATGTTTTGGGAGCCGGAATCCCTTATTAACCTATAGGCATCCCCCAGCACCAGCGCCACTGCCTGCCCATTGTCTCTGTATCGCGGGGAGGGTCTGTTCTCAAGCTGAGATAGTCGGTGTCTACTGACGGTCTGGGCCCGCTCAGGGAGCCAGGGCACACCATTCAGTGGCGTACCTTGGTAGGCATGCCTCTGAAGTAGGGATCAGATACGTAAGCTGGACCTAATTTCAACGTATGTCTTATTCGACGGCTGAGGCGGGATTTTCGTTGGGGGGAGAGCGACCGCCAGCCAGCGTTTCAGTCACATGAGGAACGAAGGATAGGCAGTCACGTACCAGATTACTTCCTTTCTCCCTTTCCCTCCAAATGTTTCCCTCGATCTACCCTCGTCAAAAGATGATGATCGTTCTCGCCAGTCCTAACGAGAATGCCTTGATCGCGACAGTGTAGGTGGCATGTCCGCACCATCGCGCTATCATTACTTTGCCGCCACAGGTGAATCAACCACGGAGACGGTGAGCCAGAGTCACGGTATGGTCGGCCGATCTGAGGCCGATTCGAGGCCGATCCAAGGCCGAATGGAGGGCCCATAGGGGGCCAGGCAGCATGTAACCGTCCATGATGTCTAGGCGCTTGATTAGGCCCTCGTTGGAAACGTCAGGGGATCCATGGAAACATCTCACGCTCGGTGATTTCGGTGAAGCTTTACACATACAGACTGACATTTCCACTTGCATATCCATGAAATCAGACAACACTCATGTTCGACCATGGTTACCTCAGGGTGGGAATGCTACCTTGAGAGAATAAACCCTTCTTGAGCTATTCCTCGGCTTGATTAGACTTATGGTTTACAGTGCATCGCTTCGCCCGAAGCGCTGTCTCCAGCTCATGTGCCTAAGGTCATCTCATGTTACTGCCTGCTTTTACATAAAACAGGGTTATGGCCCAACCCAAGGGAAGCGGTACCCAATCAAACCTAAGAGACTACCAGCATGTGTGATGCGAAACAACTCCTTAGTATACCGGTTGCCAATGACAAATTCTGAACTCTGGCATCTACTACTTACTAGTAGTACTGACTTCCCGCGGTTGCCGGTTGGCAAGAGCCAATAATGTGATTGTAACATCCGGCTTTAATCGAGAGAAGCTTCGGCACCAAGCATCTAGACCCAGGCAGTCCTGTCTCGCCATCCCAAGATGCAGCCACGACGGTGGCTTTCCCGTTCTTTCCCAGTCGGACAGGCACTTCGAAGAAACTTAGAAATGGAGGAATGTACGGTCTCCAAGCCTTGCTCTATACCTCGAGGGCTATATGAATACCTATCTTTCCGTTGAAGAATCCAGTTCTAAAAGTACATGAATAAGGTCGGGTCTCGGCTGTTTTACATCGTCTTCATTCGTTTCCTTCTCAACCTTTCTGGAGTAGACTACGAGAACTCCAAGACATGAGGTACAACTGTCGTGCAAAGTGACATCAAGATGAGCTGTCCTGAGGGGTTATTTCGAAGCAATTACTGACGACTACGTCTCTGTCCAGTTAATTGCGTTTTATCTTGTATCTGGCTTCTCTATTCCGCAAAACGATGCAGTATCTGCCTTGGCCAGAACAAGCAACCTTCAAAATAGCTTCAACCGAATCGAGCAGCTACAACCATGTGGTGAGCCATAAACCACCCTTGCTTTGACAGTCCAGGTACCTTACTGATGTTTCAACGCACAGGGTAGCTCATCCCGTTCGATAGCGGGACAGGAAACGGATCGTCTCTTACCAAACAGGAAGATGGCAATCCCCAGATTGGCCGAAGGTCCGGAGTCCGCTTTCTCAACTCCAGGCAGGTTTCACCGTCGCCACGTGAGTCGGGCTTGTGAATCCTGCAGGCAAAGGAAAACCAAGTGTACGGGGGATAAGTCTGGCTGTCGCAATTGCCGGGACGCTGGCATCATCTGCTGTTATACAGACGGCAAAAGGGAAAAGTCTAAGAGGTGTGTCTGGGTCTATCTGAACGTTGAGCCCCTTCTCTGACTAGATAACCTGGCGGAAAGACAATTGGCTAGCTTGGAGTCGAAGATACAGACTTACGAAGATGTTCTGAAAAGTCTGTGTTGCCGATTTGGTTTTACCAATGAACAATTGATGAACGTGGCATTGACAGTGGTGTGGATGAGACCCCCTCACTCTTGACTCTTACTAATTTTTCACTGATTGATGACAGGGAGGACCCTCTGGACAAGCCTTGCACTTTGATATGCGAACTTCGTTCACTGAAGATCAGGGGCTTTTCTGCGCTTTTAATGCTGAATCGCCATCGTTTGTTGACCCCACCAGTTGCGTTGACTACGTCAAGGAGGATTTCAACAAAGACGAAACCTCCCAAGCCACAGGCTTCATCGGACAAAGCTCGGAAATATCGTGGATCCAAGCACTAAGCAGAGAGCTCAATCGTGGGTTGGAAGCTGCTAGGCCCGGCGAGACCATGTTGCCTTTATCGGAACGCGATGGGAGCATCATATCCGCCCTGAATTATCATCTCGATTACCAGGAATTACCCACCATTCAACGGCTGGATGCTTTTGCACTACCCTCAAAGGACATGGCCTCAAAGCTGTATAAGTTATATGTGGATTGGGTGCACCCCTCCTTTCCAATCATCGGTATCACGCCATTTGGACCGCAGTTCCAAGCATTCATTGGAAATCCCTCTTTGCGCCCAGGAAATAAATGGCTCGCAATCCTCAACCTCATATTTGCGATCGCTGCAAGGTATGCTTACATATCCGAAGTGGACTGGCCATTAAACCAGGATGACCACCTGTTGTACTTCTCGAGAGCGAGAGTCTTAAGCATGGATGATCGACATCTTCATCATCCTGACCTACAGCAGCTACAGGTAGAAGGACTGGCTGCTCTATACATGCTCGCCTTGGGCCACATAAACCGGTATGTCTATCTTTTTGAGCGCACCAAGGGCTGTGTTTGAAGGGGTATTGATGTCTATGTGCTTACGAGTTACTCAAGGGCGTGGAAACTCTGTGGAAGCGCTGTGCAGGGCGCCCTCGGTCTCGGGCTTCATCTACGCCACATGGGCGAGTTTACCACTGATACTTCAAGAGAGGCCAGATATCGTGTATGGTGGTCCCTTTACATGATTGATCATCGACTCGGCATGATTACTGGACGGCCTTCCTGCATAGATGATAATATTCACACGACACCTTTACCGGTTCCCTTTGACGAGAGTGACTTTGGAAAGGAGGAAGTGATAATTCAGCTCAAACGTTTACCCAGAGCAGATCCCAGTAATTCAGGAGGTGCTGCAAGCCCCCGATTGGACCCGCAAGCCAAGCACCTTATAACTACAAAGATTACGGATACAGTCGCCATTCCTTCCTGTGGATCACTGTACTTCCTTCACCTCATCCGGCTTACGCTAATTGCAAGGAAGATGAAGGTTAAGCTCTACAATCCCGGAGTGGCGCGCAGCCCTTTGATAGGTGTTGAGCTCGCCATACAAAGTCTAACATCAGACATTGAATCCTGGCTCTCGGCTCTGCCTAAGGATTATGATTTCACATCCATGCAGTCATCACAAGCGACACAGTCGATCATCCACCAAAGAATTAGTCTCGCATTGTTCTTCTATAGCACAAAGATGGGTATCACACGGCCGTGTCTTCGTCGTCTGAGCTCAGTCAACCCAGATGGCAAATTTCAAGACTTTTGTAAGAGAACAGCAGCTGAGTGTGTGGAATCAGCCTGTCATATGCTCAGATTATTCCCCGAAAATCTACACGCAGCGACTCTATACAAGATGTCTCCTTGGTGGTGTGTGTTGCATTTTCTCATGCAGGCAACCACGATTCTCTTGCTTGAGCTCGCGTTCGGTGTTCAGCATGTTCCCGAGAAAGTCTCGATGGTGTCTAAGGCTGCTGAGAAAGCCTACGAATGGCTTGGCATACTGGCAAGGACCAGTATGGCCTCGGAAAAAGCTCGTCTACTCTGCGATGGGTTTATGCGTCGTATCGCACAATGTGCAGGAGGCGACACATCGAATTACCTATGCGCTGCTCACGCCACTGGCAGTTCACAATTGAATGACACCCCTGTTCCGCCTTCTACAACTGGTGCAAGGGAGCTTCTTTCTGCTCCCGATACTCCAGATTACGACATGGCAGATGTTTCTCTGCCGCCCTTGGAACCATCGGGCAGCATCAATGCTCCACCTTCTACATATCAGACTCCAGGAAATCTTGATTCTATGAAAATAGAAAGAGACACCCCTTTCCAAAGTCCTTACGATGGAGGGCTTCCTTATGATCCGAGCACTGGGCAAATCATAAGCTCGTTTTTCCCTCCCGGTGCAGTGCTCGACTTTGATGTACGTGACTATCTCTTGGAAGAGTTCTGATCTCACCTACACCTTCGGTCTTCGGTTATGGTTCCAGAATCCTAGGACTGCTGCTCTTATAGCAGACATCCCCCGTTCTACTTTGGCTTTCGTCTCTCAATTTCATTAAGGCATGACCCCAACCCACACTGGACCAACTTTCTCTTTGAAGTCTTTACAAGTGTTTACGTCTCGTTCAAATTGCCGCATTCATTACGTTGCCCTTCCTAACCTCCCCATTTGACCTTCTTGGCGACATTCCGGTGGGATCCCACTTGGTCGTACGAGTAAGGCTGGATCAAAATGTTCCCCACAGTGGGAACGACAAAAAAAATGATATTTCAAGAGCAGACTTATGTCCGCATGTTTTTATTATTACGTTGTCCCTTTTCGGAACGGAAGTGCTTAGCATTATGACGTTCAACGGAATGACTTTCTTTTTTTTTGCCTTTCCGGCGGTTTGAGAAAATGGAATATTCAAGCATCAGGTTGCAAATCTGTACGTGTTGTAGTATCTAGTACTTTTCTATCTGGGCAGACGTGATGCCGCAGCATCAGGTGATGAAGGTCACGTTTCTTGCTCCTCATTCAAATCAGTCATCTAGCCTTTCAGTCCTCAATAGGCGATACATGAGGGCATTAGCACGCCACCACTTCCCAACCGATCATGCTATTTCCCCTCTACAATTGCACATGTGACGAAAGAAACTTGCGAAAAGAAGAGGTTGGCTCCAATATGACCTCGTAGTTATCTGGACATATTTAGAGTATGTATTATAAACAAAAAGGTTCTATATACATTCTCCAACACGTACGCAGGCATCAATGTGTTGGAGGGGAGGGAGGCACCAAGAGCCATCAGGATTGTTATCGCCCACGATTCTGTATCCAATCCATAGGGGACTGACCGTCATTCAGAAAGAAACACCCCAAAGCTAAAATGGGCCCAGTACCAATAGAACCTCACATGCGGGTAACCATGTATCCAGATAGTAGCAGCGCTGGCAGTACCGAAGACTGACCTCATGGCACGCTCTCGTCTGTTCCAATGGATCGGGGTGAGAATATTTCTCGAAACCCATAAAGGAGGGGCGGGGGTCGGGGGTCTAGCCGGGCAACCACCCCTCCTACGTACCCTGGGATGGCGACCCAGAGAGAAACCACCAAGCCACTGGCACGAAAGAGCAACCGGTCGACCTATCTAGGCCCCCTCCCCGGGCGAAACCTAAGCCTCCCAGTTCCGTTTCTTGGCGGTGAATAGGAACCGGGCGTTTTCGTCCTGGGAGGTGAAAGAGGGGCGGGTAGCACCACGTGTTAGGACGGGGATTGCGCTGATTTTCGAGATTCGGATATCGATGACGTGCGCGCGGGGAAGGGCTCGATTGGCCCATGAGGTTGATGGATGGGGCCATTTGGGGCCACCGTCCCAGGTTTGAGGGTCGATTCCGAGGAGGCCTCGACTGTCGCCGATGAAACGTTCGATGCAGTCGAGAGGGGGGAGGAAGCGGCGGCGGACGCCGCAGCCGATGTGGCTGGGGTCGATTTGGTAGTCCGGGCATTGTTTGAGGGAGGCGATGATGGTGGTTATGTCTGTTGGGGGAGCTGGGGGGTGGTCGGGTGCGGAATCGGAGTCGGAGGTGAAGTCGAGGGCGAAGTCGGGGTCGATTAAGGTTGAGCCTAGGAAGATGGTCTTGGTGCGGAGGGAGAAGAAGCGTGTCATTTGGCCTAGATGGAAGGCGTCGCAGGCGCTGGAGTTGCCGAAGCCGTAGCGGCATTGGAATGGACGGGGCTGGTGTGTGGCCGGTGCGAGGGGTTGTCTGGGGAGGAAGGGTTTAGGGGGCTCTGGATCTTCTAGGGCACCGTAGACGCGGAGGAAGTAGGCTTGGAGGTCGGTGATGGTGTTGAGGACACATTGGCGGCGGTAGTAGAGCTCCTCTGGGGTATGGTTAGTGTTTCTAAGGTGAATGGAGTGGGTGATGGGTGACAGTACCTTCTATGCCACCGGAGAAGTAGCGCCAGTGGAAGGTAGGAGAGTCGGGGGGCTCGACGCCGTTTTCCCAAGACTTCGATCCAAGTACTATCAGGGCATGTGTCATTACTCTGAAGATGATCGGTTCGTCTAATGTCCGCGCTACAAAGATCGTCTGTCGGATGCGATCCTCACTCAGCTTGAGTAAGACAGAATCGAACTTGGTGGGGGAATATTTCCCTTTTCCAAAAGCATAGCTGACTCTTTTGAGAGATTCTTGCACGATGTGCGGAGAGTTGAACGCATCTGCTAGCTCCAGTAGCCTCGCAATCAGGGATACGGGCATGAATTTGAGTTCTGCATCGAAGGAACCCTTCTGTTCTTCGTCAAACGAGTTGAATGAGAGGATCTCGAGGAACAGCTTGATGGCATCTAACCCAAGTCTCGGCGAGAGATGTTTGCTTGGGAGAATCACGACAGGCAAATAGCTCACTTCCGCGCTTTGTTCATCAAAAGAGACGCCGTTCATGGGCTCGGGAGTCGGCAGTTCCCGGTGCATCGTCTTCTGTTGCATGAGTTGTCTGCCCTCGGAGAATTTCTCAGGATCAAGAAGGGCTCGAAAGTACGGACTATTTTGCATCAGATCCTCACTGGATACTCGCCAGCGACGGCGACGTGCCTCAGCTCGCATGGATGTGTCCGCTTCGAGATCCGAATATTCGATGATAACATCGCCTGTTCTCAGGATGATTTGATAGGGTGCATCAGACTCCCCCGAGTCAGGAAGTAGATATGGTGCCTGCCTTATCTGGGGTTCCAATTCGTTTGCAATATTTTTCAAGGGTATGTTATCAATCGTAGATCCCAGACCCTCGTATTGAGGATCCAGGGGATATTTTGAACCCATGGCGAGAGAGCGTGTATATTCCACGGTAGTTTGAAGAGACGTATCGCTTTCCTTATCCTACCAACACAACTGCAGGGAGCATTTGAGCATTTTCGGCGCTTCCTCACAACGTCGAAACAGGAATTTGCCTGTGCTGGTACTTTGAATATGGGATATCCGCCACAGGCGTTTGTGCATCATTTGGAGGCCGCTCCACGAGACAACAGAGACATTGTAGTGCAGGATGTAAACTCCTCAAGCCAAAGAGCTATCCATATTGGCAGAGGGTCGAGAAAACCTGGATTAAAAGAACAGAGACAAGGTGGTGAAAAGTAGTTGGTGGTTGGATCGAAAGAATTGCCTCTTCAGGCCATGGTGTCATGTGACCCGTCGCGGGGATGCTGCCTTAGGGTCAATTGCATTCTTTCAGGCTGCCAGGCTTCATAGGCTATCCCCTTATAATTGGATATCCACGTTCCTCTCCGATATCCTGTGCAGTTACTCTTGCTTATCGTAGCCCATTCACGCTGTCTTGATAAGCGAAGGGCGACCGCAACAATTCTTATGATATACTCGTGTCGGCGGGAAAGTGAAGCACGTTGCAGCACGACCGAACCCCTTAACCAATTTGATGATGAATCAACGCAAACCATTGTGGACTACTCCGTACTAGAACATCAAACTCCACCAGGTTGGTAGGTCAGTTTCGTAGGTTTCAGGGGCGGAAGGATTCATAGAAGTCCTAATCTGACATTGTGCACACAAAGGTACATCTACACCGAATCACTCCGAACTTCGAATAGGATCACGATGTTGGGGCAGTGCTCAGCCGTCGGCGGTCCCAGCCGCTGCAGGGATCAGGATCAAGATTACATCGAGCCTAGAACTCAGATTCGATCTAAACACCGTTCTAATGGCGCCGTTGGGGCTTAGCTCGAGCTGCTTTATACCCCGATTGGATGCTTACAGTTTAGCGGTCGTTGGTATTTGGAATTTTGAAATTCCCTGAGCCTAGTGATGCGAAAAGTTGCTATGCCCTGGCTGTAGCCACAGATGGTTTCTGGCCCCCCACATGCTAGTTTCAAACAATTGGCAATGATAGAACATGACAAAACGAGATGATTTTCACAGCGCTCAACTCCATAACCCCCATGTGCAATAGTGTTGCTTTAAAAAGACATAATAGCGAAAAGTATGTATATATGCGAACAGAATGGGTGATTAGTTGGTCCGAAGCCAAAGCGATAATATAGTGCGTAGAAGGAGAAACTGCAGACGGTCTTGCTTCATGGTAACGACACGATCGGGATATGTAGGATCTGGCAACTCTTCGTTTGCTCAGGCTTCACAAACCCGTTTTCCTGAGTGGATGCTTCACGGAGTTTGAGCGCCTTGCCGGCGACATGGAATAATTTCGCGGCAAGCGGGTTCAGCGTTTCGACTGATATCGACGTCTCGGGCAAAGCAAAGCTAGTTGTCTCATCGTCCTCCATCACCTCTTCATCTTCATCGCCGCCTTCAAGCGATTGCCCGCCCATTCCGTCGGGACGCTGAGAGATAGGGGAGAACAGGGCGAAATGCGGCAGTGCCTCGTCGTCATCAGACGAGTATGGGCTTAGCTGCTGTTGTTCATCGCCGTAACTAGGCAGGCCCGTTTCAAAGATGTCGGTTCGTTGCGAAGTCAGATGCCACGGTTCACCACTGAGGAAACCCACCACGAAATCTTGGTTGGCACGGGCAGCAGCTATACAGCTTTGACGGTAGTCCGGGGTAAATGAAGTGTCCGTCCTGGATGGCAGACAGAGCACGAGACCACGGGCCAAAAGAGGGGGGGGAGGAAGATCCTCGGGTATCGTCGATGGACTCAACGTTGCGAACTCGAAACCATGTCGCTCGAATTGGGGGGACTCCAAGGGGTAATCAGACGAATCCTCGGTATGTTGTGTGATGGTCTGGGTAAGAGAGATGGTGGAAGCCTTCCGTGGAGGAAGTTCCAGGCCGCTATGATCAACAGCGTACTCAGTGAGATGTTGCGATTGTGCCGAGTCTTGGTCGTCAAAAGACTGCTCACTCGCGAAACTATTCGCTGTGATCTCGGTCCGGATGGTCTGCACCGTGTCCGCTACCGCCTCCCGAGCGGCAGCCTTCAAGGTCGGAATCAGGATGTCGGCTTCTTGATTATAAACGGCGGCCCCTGAAGCCCAGGCCGTAGAAAGTCCCGCCCAGGATGCCGGCTTCACCACCCCTCTGGTGTATTTCTTCCGGATCAGATCAACCACTCCATTCCGTGCTTCTCTCGACTCGGTCTTCTGCCGACCGACCACGTCAACGGTAGCATTGAGGATCCTCCCACTTTCCCAGATCAAAAATCCATGTTTTTTGGCCAAAGTGGTCAATTGACGGACGGTATCTTCGGACCAGTCATCGATGATATCGGCATGGACCTGGAGAATACTGATGTGCGGGCCGACCAAGGAGGCGAGATGAAGGAGCGAGTCGGTAGTGGTGACCGTGTGAGAGGGAGAGACACAGACGGGCAATCCGTAAGGCAGTTCGGATTTGGACTTGGCCAAGGTCTGGAGATAGGAAACGATACGGTTGCCGGGGAAGGACGGGCAGTCCAGCGACGAAGATGTATCCATTGCGGCAGAGAGTAGCGAGGGTGACCAGGAACAGAGCAATGGTTGTCACGGAGGAAGGGAGAGGGAGGGAGAGGGGAAAGGATTGGGAGAGGAGGAGGAGGGGAGAAGAGGGGAGGAGGAGGGGAGAAGAGGGGGGAAGAGGTGGGAGAGCAGGACGACCGGAAGGTCAGTCAGTCTGTTATGTCTCTTTTCTTTGTTTCCCTCACTTTCTGGCTCAGGGAGCTCGTCCGGTTGAACTAGGTGGTAGGTACACTAATTAGATGGGTGGTAAAACCCACTTCCAGTCCCTTGACTGGTCGACTCGGTCGAGACAAAATGATTGACAATTGAACACCGTCCCCACTTTTCCGACATTTAGCTCGACATGATCAGTCGACAGGGGTTGAGGGGGGCCCCGTTCGGAAGTGGTTTGAGTAGGAATCGGATTGGATTCAGCAGATCGCACCCGCTTGCCAGTCAAAATCTGCCGAACCGGACGGATGTGACGGCGAGAATAATTGAGGCCCTCGCGCGGCCTCTCTATATAGGGAGTCAAAGATCCCTGCATGATCGCGTCGAGCCAGCAACCGGAGGCCTGGCCTGGCCTGCCTGAACTCAGCCAACGCGAACGATGGACGTACTGTACCTTATTTTCTGCTTGCGAGCGACCCAAGCTTGGTGCGACTCCATCCATCGACGACGGAGCCGCGACACGGGGAAATACCGAGTGCCTCCCCACCGACCGATACCGTTCTTGACCGATCTGACTCTTGAGGCTTGCTGTACTGCCCCGTACCGGCGCAGTATTCAGGATTTTAATCTTACACCAAAGAGGGAGGTAATCTATCTGCGAACCATGGCCACCAGAAACTATGCCCAGTTTTGCTTTCCAATCATCTTTGCAGCTTTCGCGTCTCTTAGCTCCTCCACTTTTGTGATCTCCAATGATTTCCACCCATGGAGATCGTCTTGACTTTCGACTCTCGAGTCTCGAGTCTCGACACTCGACAGGACATCCATCGGTCTCATGAGTGTTCTTCAGTCCTCGGAAAACATCAGTCCATGCCCCCTCTTCCCCCCTCCCTCCCTCCCCTCCCACTCCTCAACTGTAAGCAGGGCGATTATTGGTGAGTGCAAACCCACCGGATGTCCGTCCTCCAACTTGCCCAAATGCCCAGCCTGGCCATTAACGCCCAGTGCCCCGTCGCCCACCCCATACGGAGTGGACAGGGGCAAATCCGCCTTGTCGGAACGAGCGATCCGGTATAGTGGAAATGTTACGCAACTTACGCCGCATACGCAGAGAGCGGGTCGTCCATCAGGCGTAATTTCGCCGTTCCCGAGGGGACCACTTGAGTGCACCAGCTGTACGTGGCTAAGAAGGTCAAAATATGGGAGGGTTGCCAATAGCGCTTTACAAGGCAGTAGTATTGAGTCGCCTTTATCGTGTAGATAGTTGCTAGTCCCTTCAGCTTCTCCCGGGTGCCAGGTTCGGTTGGTGTTGAGGTGCTTTCCATTCTCGCTTAGTAGTACGGAGTAGACCCTCTCCGATTCAACCGTCAACTAGAGGGTTTTTTGGTTGCCGATCGTATGCCCCAACGTCGTTATACTTTTAGGCGCTACTGGCCTTTCGGAAGCTGCTAAGAATGGCTTCGTAGACGGCCTTGACTCCAAGGTATACTATCGCCTATTCGGATGACAGCCTCATTCCTCGAATTTAGGAAGCTACCCAAAGCTTTGAGCCCCAAACAGCCTCTGATACATCCAACTGCCGGGTGTCTTGTGATGAGTCCCAGATCCGCCCCAGCGTTCAGCTGCCGTCGACGCTTTGACAGCCTTGACGGGAAAGACGCATGTTTGGAGGGTGATCCGCTTGGAGATAGTTTCAGGCCGCAATGCCTTGCCTTGGACGGCGAGTGACCAGTGCTCCACTCCGTACGACCATTTCCACGCACCGAGACATGGTACGGAAGAGTATTCTGCTCTTCTCAGTCTCTCACAGACATGCCAGACGAGGAAGACAGGATGGAGTCCCACAGGATCCTGACGGGCCTGGATTATCATTGGTCACATGAAACGCTAGGCAAGGTATCTGTCGATCAGGCCATCATTTGACGGATAGCATGTAGTGTGTGCGGAGTACCACGGAGGACTGATAGACAGCAGCCACTGCAGACTCGGTACCGACGTCCGCAACTACCTCTTATGGGCTCATGTGATCGGGCAATTTAGGTGCCCTCCAGGCTCCATGGTCCTACCAGTGGCTCCATTCGCCCAGCTCGGACCGTCACAGCATCGCGTGCGGTGTGTCTTTACCATCCCGATTCAGAAACACCCTCTCGCGCCATATCTGATAAGAGGTGGTGTTCTGTTTAACGGTCTTCAGTGCTTGCTGCTTACAGTGTCGCAGCATTAGCCTCGACTGTGCTACAAGGGTCGAGTAGTCTGTAGCTTAGCGCTATACTAGGCGGAATATTGCTGCATGCGGTAGCTAAATTGGCAAAAGCTCCAGATTAAGTCCATCATATACCTACGACTTTCTTTTTCTACTCAAGAATTGGACGGGAGCTTTCCTTTTGTAACTGCGTTCGGCTTGTACTACTATCTTCGTACTACTACTCGTGTGTCCACCCACTAAAACCCTTCAGCTACTAAGCCATCCTTTTGGACAAGCGCCGTCAGTGGCTGCCTTGCTTTGGCCTCAGGCGTTGAGATCATGTTACCGCCGGCTGACTTAGCCACTCAGGGGCAGGTCCCGAAGAGGACTAGTGGCCTCCGTGGATTCCGTTGTATCCCCGACGGCCTGACCGGCAAAAGACCTCGATGGGGAGCCACTCGGTCGCTCTCTGTACAGTCTTAAAAACGGCTTTTGCTTTTCCATTTACCAAAGCCCAGAAGGTCACGACTCGCTAGCTGCCATAGCGGTGTTTGCTGGGTTTCTGTCGCTGTGGTGAACGCCTTTTTCAGTGGTACAACGAATTTTTCCTCCGGAGCCTCGGACCCGCGATCCCTGCTTGATATTTTGAAGCTCACGCCACTTCTCCCTCGGCCATTTATAGTGCTTTCCACGGCAGCTAATCGACAACCGTCCAACTACGTCCCTCGCATTTGAGCGCTTGTCACCTCCCTCTGTCGCTGATACTACATCACGGTACCGGCTTCTCAGGCTTTTACCTTGCGACGACCATGTCTGGCAAAAACCTCCCCACATTCACCCCGGCTGAGATCGAGTCTCATAACAATGCCAAATCCTGCTATGTGACCCTGGGCTCCAAGGTCTATGACGTTACCGATTTTGTCGATGGTCATCCCGGTGGTGAGGAATTGGTTCTCGAGTATGCTGGCAAAGACGTGGCGGAAATACTGCGCGACCCGGCCTCTCATGCTCATTCGGACTCGGCATACGAAATACTGGAAGAATGTCACATTGGGTTCGTTGCCTCGGAATCAAATGGCAAGGCTGTGAACGGATGCGCTTCTCAAGCAAAAGAACGACCGCTGTACGCCACGACTGGCATGTCCTGTGAAGAGGACCTGTCTGTCGACACCGACTACACCAGGGATTATCAGACGCACAAGTTTTTGGATCTGAACAAGCCTCTCCTTGCCCAGCTCTGGAACAGTGGGTTCACCAAGGAGTTCTATCTGGATCAAATCCACCGCCCGCGGCACTACAAGGGAGGGGAGTCTGCGCCACTTTTTGGAAACTTCCTTGAGCCTTTCAGCAAGACCGCTTGGTATGTGGTTCCTATTATGTGGCTTCCTCCTGTCACATATGGGACTGTCCTCGGGTTCTCTGGTCTGGCGAATGTGCCGGCTGCCTCTGCTTATTGGGTCGGCGGACTTTTCCTCTGGACCTTGATCGAATACCTCATGCATAGGTTTTTGTTCCACATTGATCGGTATGGGCCCATGCACGTCCCCCTCTGGAGTCACGAGCACTAATCTTGTTTAGCTATCTTCCCGATAACCGAGTCGGTCTTACTCTCCACTTTCTGCTCCATGGAATCCATCACTATCTACCTATGGACAAGTATCGGTTGGTCATGCCACCGGCTTTGTTTATCGTCCTAGCCACCCCGTTCTGGAAGTTGGCTCACACCGTGTTCTTCTACAACTGGTATGCCGCTCTGACGGTATTCTGTGGCGGTGTCTTTGGCTACGTCTGTTATGACTTGACTCATTACTTCCTTCACCACCGCAAGTGAGTTCCCCTGGCCTTTGAAAGTTCTATATCACCTCGCTAACCGCCGTTGTTCATCTAGTCTTCCCGCCTACTACAAGGCACTCAAGAAATACCACCTTCAGCACCACTTTGCGGACTTTGACAACGGATTCGGTGTCACTAGCCGCTTCTGGGATCGAGTGTTCGGCACCGAGCTCGAGACTCCGCCTCCCAAGGATGTGAAGACCCAGTGAACGGGTTTCCGTGGTATTATACATCCTGATGCTTCTCTCCTGAGTCCTTCGCGAGTATTAACACCTCGCTTCATATCCTATGTTTTAATGTACGAAGTAATGCCGTCGCAGACGTGTGTTCATTATTTTTACTCACGTTGACCTGCAGGAGTTGGGCTTCTTGTGAATTTCGTGTACATTGATCGTCATGGCTGGGTTGAAGGGCGCATCCATCATTCTTCCATGACTTGTGACTATGACTCTCCTTGTCTGATATGAATCATTATACAGTTTGTACAAAGTATATGACCACTTAATATATAATCACTATTTTATAGTCCAACATGAATCTCTCGGGTTTTGTGAAATTGAACAGGTCCAAAATCCGTGTCTGGCATGCCGACTGAGGTCTATCCATGGTTCACAACTGTCCGCGGGAAATGGGAAAACTAAAAGATAAGGAGGCAAAGATGCCAAGAGCCACGTGACCGAAAGGCGTCCCACGCCAACGGAACATTGAGCTGTACAGTATCTTCATATCCTTACCTCGGCCACATCACCAGCGCGACCATTTATTTTCCGGTGGAACAGCTCATATTACCATTTCACTATTTAACCTCAATCTGACCTGAAGCAAAGGAGCAGTAACAGTCTGCCGAGATCCGGATTTGAAACAGAAGGGTTCGCTCAAGTCAAGCTTGATACGCCGTCACACTCTAACGAAGCCAAAGTGACCTAAATCCTCTCCAAGCGAACTTCGTTTCTTTTTTCTGTTCAGTTCAGTCCAGGAAAAGAGAAATTGCAGCATATAAACAATATGTCAGGTCTCGATGTTGAGGCTCTGCTCGAGTCCACCGCCGCTCCGCCGTCTCAAGACCCTCCCCGTTCTCAGGACCGCGATGACCGCTCCAAAGCCGATAGTACCGACCGCCGCGATCGTGACCGGTCGCGAGACAAAGACCGCAAGCGGCGGGACCGCAGCCGCGACCAACGTCGCTCGCGAGATGTCGATGGGGATGAAGACATGAAGAGCCCGAAAAGCGAACATGGCAGTGCTAACGGAAGCCATAGAAGCAGAAAGAGGAGCAGGAGCCGCGAAAGCGACCGCCGTCGGTCTCGTCGTGACCGCTACGGGGACGAGTACCGCTCGGGCGGTGACTTCTATCGCGGTGGTGGACGGGCTCGCACTCGATCTCGGTCCCCCTATGATGACCGCTATTACCGCCCCTCGGGCCGCTCCCGTCGCGATGAGCGGGATGAAGAAAAACGGACTCGTCGTGAGCGTGAAGGTCGGAGACGCAGCCCAAGCCCGAAAAGTCGCGAAAGGACTCCGGAACCTACTGAGGATGAACGTGACAGGCGTACAATTTTTGTCCAACAGCTTGCTGCCCGGTTGAGGACCAAGGAGCTGATTGCGTTTTTTGAAAAAGTCGGGCCTGTCAAGGAAGCTCAGATTGTCAAGGATCGTGTCAGCGGACGGTCCAAAGGGTGAGTCTACTTCCCTCTTCCGGGGGCATGGGCAGGTGCTAATTCTTCTAGTGTCGGTTACGTCGAGTTCAAAAGCGAAGATTCCGTTGCGCCCGCTATCCAGCTTACAGGACAGAAACTTCTAGGAATTCCCATCATCGCACAGTTGACTGAAGCGGAAAAGAACCGTCAGGCCCGCAACCCGGAGGCCAGCAGCGGCAACAATCACGCTGCTCCATTTCACAGGTTGTACGTGGGTAACATTCATTTCAGCATCACTGAAAGTGACCTCCAGAACGTCTTTGAGCCTTTTGGCGAACTCGAATTTGTCCAGCTGCAAAAGGACGAGACTGGTCGGAGTCGGGGTTATGGTTTCGTGCAGTAAGTGCTCGCTTCTTTGCTACTGGAGTTGGAATGTTGCTAATCGAGCATAGGTTCCGTGACCCGAATCAGGCTCGTGAGGCTTTGGAAAAGATGAATGGCTTTGACCTTGCTGGTCGAGCCATCCGTGTTGGCCTTGGCAACGATAAGTTCACTCCTGACTCGAACGCACAACGCATGCAGAGCCAAGGTGCAAACCAACATAATTTCCAGGGCTCTCAGTTCTCGGGTCACGGAGGACGTGGTGTTCAGGCGGGAGGTACCAGCAACTTCGACCGTGCTGGAGGCCGTGATTCCGAAAAGGGAGCCGGTGCCAGCGCCTTGGATGATACGGACGTTGCGGGTGTAAACTTCAACAACTACAGTAGGGACGCATTGATGAGGAAGCTTGCAAGAACAGATGAACCCTCCGAGCCTGCTGCCGATGACCAGCAGAAGGTGCTCCGGCCCAGGACTGAGACCAAGCCGTTGCCCGTCAATGTCAACATGGCGAGTCGGTGTGTCTTGCTTCGCAATATGTTTGACCCTAACGAGTAGGTGACCCGTGCCTCGTCTTACGTGTTTGATCTAACAGTTCTACAGGGAGGAAGGCGAAGTCTGGATCAAAGAGTTGGAGGATGACGTTCGCGCTGAGTGCGAAGACAAATATGGCCATGTTGTTCACATTGCACTAGATCCCAACTCGCAAGGCGACATCTACCTAAAATTCGACCGCGTCCAGGGTGGCGAGAACGCCATCAAGGGCCTGAACGGGCGTTTCTTCGGTGGTCGACAGATCACCGCGCAGCCCGTCGTCGATGCTGTTTACAGCAGCCTGTTCTCCCGAACCAAAGCGATCTAAAGTATCTGTCTGACCTGGACATGCGCCTGCCAGACACGTACGGGTAGGTATTTCATCTAATGTTTCACCAGGTGCAATCTGTGACGGCCGGCCCACACTTTGACCTTGAACTGTCGGCTTGGATGACACTGCCCTGGTAGGTGCCAGTCTTCTTGACATCTTGCTCTTATGGTTGTCTCCGGCCGAGAGCCTTGCGGAATGATCTGTTTATAGGGATTTGTACATTGCGTTAGCGCCAAATAGTATTCGTAACTTCAATAAAAGTCTAGCTAGCTGTTGTAATATCTGCCGGGTTGGTCTGGCAATTCTCTTGGTCAGCCGCCGACAGGATAGTTGACTCGAACAAGGCATAGACAGCCAAGCCAACTTTCCTTCGCATAAGAAGACTGTCTGCTCACTGATCGCATTATACCAACATGCCCCATCACTCAAAAACGCCCAGTGAGTTACTGTCCTTCTCATAGCGGAACAACGTCCAGATCGAAGCCACCCTCCGATCTTGCTATGAGTTTCCGGTATTAAGGACATATCCAGAGCACCACTTCTACATCTATCTAGATATCACTGACATAGCCTGGTCTGTGTAGCCTCGTGCGCAACAATCCATTACTCTCCTGTCATACTAGTGATGAAGCCATCATCTCTGGATTCACATCTGTATACTATAAGGTAGATAGTATGCACCTATTTTCCAATCTCTACGTGGCAGTCTATCTACACAGAATCAAGTCACGCCGTCACCTCCCCGTCACTATGCCATTACAAGTAACAGAATCACCAAGAGGGAAGATAGAATAGATGATCCTCTTCTATGCTGTAAAGACCGTTAACTTCTGCCGTGATTTCACCATCACTATCTCATTACAAGTAACGCATAACCTACCAAAGTAGGGTTGGATATTCCTGACCATGACAAGACACAGAGTGCACATTCGATACTCATAGAACTATATCTGTCCCTGCCGTGACATTCCCATCACCAAGTCATTCCAGGTGACGGGCATCCCCTAAAGCCAGGTATAAGATTTGTATAGGAGATATAGAGAGCTGTAAGTTCCTGTCTAAACTATTAGATTCTACATGAACGAATCTATCTACACCGACGGTCACTTTCTCGTCATTCCCCAGCATTGCAGACTATGTCTTGGTGAGAAGTGCACTTAATTCTATCAGTATAGACACCTATAGCACTCTTTCTAGTAAATCTTCTAAACCACAGGCTGCCCACAACACCTGTTAGATTCCCACCACTTATGACAGAAGTAGACCAACTCGAACAAACACATCATCCTACCCTGCACCTTTCAACAACAAAGTAGATATTTCTCCCACCATGCCGTCACATCCCCGTCAACATCCAACTAGAAAAAAATCCTGCCTCACGTTCATAACAATGACATCTACAGTCCCAGAGTCTAAATCCCAACCACCCAGCCTCGAAGAACTAACACAGTACCTAGTACCAACCCCACAACTCAACACCTCCCTTCACAATCAAGTGGAGACCGCCTAGGACAATGAAGGTGTTATTCACTGCTCGGGTCTGTCTACCGATAAATTTCAGTTGCGTTGTGTGGAAGTGATATTCTCACTTCTTCTCCTCCTTTTTTGCATATTGGTAATGCTCTTGTGCATACTGATACCTTAGGAGTGGTCTGCTGAATGGATTATTTCTTGGTGGGTGGTCGGGCTATCACCTGTACTTGTTCTTGGTCTTGTTCTTGTTCTTGTTCTTGTTCTTCTTCTTGTCTATTTGATTGGATGAGATACTGAACGGGTTGGGTTAATTTACTTTACTCTACTTTGAGTTACAGTGTCGCTGCACGACGATATTATCAACAACATCCTCACCATGGCGTTTACTGGAAGGGTGAGTGAGCGAGGAAACAGGCTAACTGTGTTTGTTGTTGAGGGGTGTTTTTGCTAACGGTTCCTAGTTCTTGGCTTCTCCTTCGTATAGCGAGTCCACTGATTCCGGACATCGACTGGCGACTGGCGCCTTCGTCAGGCCCCGGCAGGTGGTCACTCCACCTCATGCGTTGGACGCTGAGGCGGAGCCCCTGCGGGCGGCTTTGGATGCTAGCCACGAAGAGGCTATCCAGATAAAGGCCCAGCTGAGCGACGCACGGAAGCGGATTACACTCGACGCGGAGATCATCCAGACTCTCCAGGCCAAGATCGACCAGCTGCAGGACGTCATCATGCAGCATAGGATGGCGACCAGCGGCCAAACCAAAGCATCCTCCGAGCCGAAGTACATCAAGAAGAACCACGAGTTCAGGTATTCGGCCAGTACGATTGCCCACCACACGACCATCTCATCCTCGCCATTCAGCACGCCCAGTGCCCGTCGGGGCGGGATCTTCAATCGGCCGCCGCCCAGGTTCAATATGCCATCGGGCGGGAGGGGCACCGACGCCAGAGCCGCTGTCGCGGTGACAGCTGAGCCGTCGCATTCGAGATGGCATGATCACAGTCCGCGCGACCTCTTCACGACTAGTCCGCAGCATGCGGCCCGAGGATCGGACAGCCCCAAGGGGCCCGTTGAATGGAGTAGCGTGATCGACCAGCTCGCCCACAGGTACCGGGAACTGTTCCGGAAAACGGATACATTCGGCCAGGTGCACGGTAATCTCCCCGACTTCGTGCAGGACATGGGAATGGAAGGGGCCGTCAAGGAGTATTTGATGACAATCTCGAACAAGAACCACGCCGCGTATCTGCTGGGAAACCCGTCCACCCGGTTCACGCTGCTAACGAAGGCGATCAACTACTACCTCGTCGGCGAGGCCCTCAATATCACGGCCGTCAGGGGATTCGAAGACAGCGTCGACATGGGAATTGAAGAGCTCAAGCAGCAGATCTGTCAGGGTAGGTTGCGTGTGTGGGTTTCTCATTCTGTCGTCTTTGTGCTCGCATAACATACTGACACTGTGAAAGACACTCCGCCCATGATCCACCACATGTTGATCAACGCCATGGTTGTGATCGTCGAGGGAGCCATGCAGGTGCCGGAATTCGCCGATTTCTCCAAGCAAAAGGCGCAAGCTCATGTCAAGATGCTATGGCAGTGCATCGGGCCGCTCACCAACGACCCGAACAACGTGCACGGGCTGGCTTGGGCAGATCTTACCACGATCATGTCCGAAGCCCAGAATCTTGCCGTCGACATGTTCAGGCATGCGTTCGAATACCGCTTCAACTTCCCTGAGATCAACGAACCGTTCAACCCCGCGACGATGATCAATCGCGACTACTTCATCAAGGGGGATCCGTTGGCGTTGAAGAACAACGACAACCGCGTGGGATTGGGGATCACCCCGATCATCGAAATCTGCGACCTTGCGGAGCAAGGGAGCAAATTGGTGTCTTTGGCCGACGTCTTGCTGCTGCCGTCGCCCGGCCACTAACGGTCGTCTTGTCCGCCAACAAGAAGCCAGACCGGGGGGGCGACGGCAGCTGGCTGTCTTGTCTCTTGGTTGATTGCTCGTCATTGGGTAATGATGTAGGTTGGCGTTCTCTTGTGGAGTTTGGTGGCCAATGGATCTGTAAATAGTCTCTGTGAGATATGGCTCAAGAGTTCAGGAGGTGTTTTGCGAGCCAAGGCGTTTTGTATTTCAAGCTACTGTCCGTCGGAAAATATTGGTCCAAGAGCCGAGAGTGAGAGACGAACTAAGAGAACAGAAATCCAAGAATGGAAGTATGAGGTTTCTCTCAGCGTTGTTGCACCATGTTCGTAGACGGAGTAGGGAAGTAAGTAGATAGGGAACTAGGGAGGGCAGGGGAGAGGAGGGGAGATTTGTGAAACCACACATCCTCCCCCAACAATATGCTTCTTGCACAGCCGCTGGGCTGCAGCATTCACCGCTGGAATCATCATGGCCGTGTTACCGCAGCGAGGGCGTGGCAGCGCGCACGGGGAGGCCTGGAAGAAATGCCGTGGTGGTTCTCCGCCGCGCCCAACGCTCGGCCCGCAAAATCAGCAGCCCCCGCGGATTCCCGATAAAAGGCAGGAAACCTTCTTCCTACTTCGTGTCCGGCGCCTCCTCGTGCTCGTGTTTTGCGCTCTCCCAAACTTCTCGCCTCTCCTCATACCAGCCTGCCAATGCCCCGGCATTCATGATTGGGTCTCCCGCCAAGCGAGTCTCCGTCCAGGCCTGGACCCTGGCCGACCAGTATCGTAAGCCTCCCCCAGATTCTCTTATCTCCGCGCCTCAAGCGCCCAGCCAGATCGGCCTGGAGTTGCGTGGTCGTCCTGCATTCGCGCCTCAACCACCACTGACTTGCCTGTTTGCGTCTAGTCTACATCATCTTGTCCCGGCCTCGTTATTACTCCAGCAAGTACATCGTTCCAGACGACATCCGTCCCACCAAGCGTCGCGAATTCCACGACTATTTCGTCACTCATTTGCCTTCCTCCTCCCTTCACCCGGATCCCCGAGGTCCGTTGACGCCCTTCCACAAACTCCCTCGTTCTGCCTCAGTTCCTCATACGGGCGAGATCTCCCATTCTCCGACCGCATTTCAGCCCTTGGTCGACCGAGATACCACCGTTGTTCGCATCCCACTGCGGAGCGCGAAGCACCACTTTGGCGCTCACAGTTCCCGTGGCACCCGGCCTTACAATGAAGACGCCTATCAGGCTGGTGTCATCGATCTACCCTCCTTTGCGAAGCGTCCGCCGGCCTCTTTGACTATCAGGCGCACTGGCGCAAACCCTGCCCCCAGGGAGAGTCGCGGGGCCGACACTGCGAGCGGGGATCCACAGGTCTTCTACTTTGGTATCTTTGACGGCCATGGTGGGACGGAATGTAGTACGTTCTTGAAGGATTGGCTACACGAATACATCCAGGATACTGCGGCTGCGTTCGAGTTGCAGTCCAGTCTACGACAAGACCGGAGCGGCCACTTTCCGCGGGGCGCGGAGCCCTCATCGGGAGCGCTGCCGATCGTCCAGGGCGGTAACTCCAAGCGAATCGAAGAACTGGAGAAGATCCTGGTGCAGAACTGGAAGACGCTGGTCGGAGGTTATTTCAAGAGATTTGTTCCGGCCCACTTTTCGCATTCTGGAAAAGACTTGACGGTCGAGGGGGATGCGGGTAAGGGGGTCACCATCGAGGAGATACTGGAATATGCATTTCTCCGGACCGACCTGGAGTTTGTCTCGGCGCAAGCGGCCAAGCGAGACGATGATTTTATGAAGGTCGGTCAGCCGATGCATCAGGATGATATTTTGTACGGACCCAACCACACGCGATCGTTGAACATTGGCGGAGTCAATCGCTTCAAGGGGGGCAGCACGGCCAGTGTTGCGCTCATCTCTACCCCGACACCGATGCCGTTTTGGCATCCGAATGCTCCGTCCAGCCTACTTGTGTCGCACGTCGGAGATACTCGGATCCTCTTATGTTCCACTGAAACAGGTCAGGCCATTCCGGTCACATCCAACCATCATCCCTCGTCTCCCGTCGAGGCCAGTCGGTTGCGACGGTACGCCGCCACGTTCGTGACAGACTCTTTTGGAGAGGAGCGGATGAGCGGGCTGGCCAACACCCGGTCCTTCGGGGATGTCCAGTCCAAGCGCATCGGCGTCTCGGCGGAACCGGAGATCCACCGCATCGAGATGGGACCGGCCGAGTACTCGTTCCTGGTGCTGATGTCGGATGGGGTCAGCGGCACGCTGCTAGATCAAGAAGTCGTCGACATCGTCAAGGAAGCAAGGACCCCGGACCAGGGCGCTCGTGATGTGGTCAGCTTTGCGACCGAGGTGACTCGCGAGGGCGACAATGCCACCTGCCTGGTGGTCCGATTAGGCGGTTGGGAGCGACGGCTGGAGGGAGGACTCGGCAGCTTGGGGACGAAGGAGTCTCGAGAATGGCGTCGGCAAGAAGCGACAGATCCGCGCAGGTCACGGAGATGATAATGACGATTCCCCTAGAAAATGCCCGTTGTACATAGCTTATTTTCATGCGTCTCGTTTTGTCCGTGCTGCTCGGAAGACTTGGCTTCTGCTTTATTGTACATATGCACTATCCTTGACATCTAATTTCTTTTGTTATTTCTGCTATTACCGCAAGTGTAAGGTTGCCGGAATGGTTGTGCGTCATGCTGGGTAGCATAAGTATATCGTGGTTAGGCCCAGCCCGGAAGCAAAGGAATGCACGGTTGGCCGCAAGCAGAAAGCTTCTCCTGACCATGCTAGCTCTTTTTCTAACACTTCATCACTTGGAATCTGTCCACTTGGCATCTACAGGAGAAACCCTGGGTTGATCTTCTGGACCAGTGCAATTTCCTCATCTCCGGAGTGCAGCGGAGATTGACGAGACCGCCATCGTCAGTGGCTCCTTCTTATCACCCCCCAACCTTATCGCCAAACCTCACACATGGCCATTTGACTCTCCTGACTGACCTCGTCTTCCTCCCAGGCGCTGCTCAAATCTTTTCAGCATCCCTCTCCCTGACCCTTAGTGCAGCTGCATCGATTCCGGTTGTTTCCTACACCCTCGTGGTTCGTTATTTTTTCTGTCCTGGCGCGTCGCAAGAGCGAGAGGTACGTGTTGCACAGAGCTTTCAGGAGAATTCCCGGCACCGTCATCTTCCCCTCCAGCCTCGCCTTATCCTCGTGGCCAATTTTGGTGAGACACGGTTGGACGTGCTAACAGTCTTTGCTCCGTCCCTCTAGTTTCCTAGTCTAACTTATTTTTGTTTCTCCGATCGACCTGAAGCTTGCTGCGGACACGGTCCACTCGCCATCCGTCGTGGAACCCCTCGGATAGAGCGTCTTTCCTCCGTCAACTCCCAGTCGTCAGACGTCCTCTCCTTTCAGCTTGCCGAAAAATTCCCCTTCTGTCAATTCACTTCTGCTATTACACTTTCCCGCCAAGATGAGCCCCCGAACCCGATCACAAAAAGCCGCCGCCGAGCTAGTAGCAACCGACCCATCGCCAGCGGTCAACGGCACCCTCCAGGAGTCGTCGAAAGGCAGCGGAGTGGACGCTGCCAATGACGATGTGCAGGAGAATGTTTTCCTCTTCGCTCCGAACCTAATCGGTAAGATCCCCGCGACGCTATCGCAGTGGGCCAAAGCCTAACTTCGAGGGATTAGGATATGCGCGTGTTGTGTTGACGATGGCCTCGCTCTACTATATGCCCCTACACCCGCGGACGTGCTCCCTTCTATACAGCGTGTCGTGTCTGTTGGATGCCCTGGACGGATATGCGGCGCGGTACTATAATCAGTCCACTACCTTTGGTGCGGTGCTGGACATGGTGACAGATCGGTGCACGACCGCGTGCCTGTTGGTGTTCCTGAGCTCCGCCTGGCCGCGGTGGGCCATCATCTTCCAGAGCTTGATCGCTCTGGACATGGCCAGTCACTACATGCACATGTACGCGACTCTTAGCATGGGTGGCTCCAGCCAGAGCCACAAGAAGGTGGAGGCTAGCCGGAGCTGGGTTCTGTACCAGTACTACCACAGCAGGGTTCGTCTGTCTCTGAGATTTCTTGGTTAACATGCTAACAAGCTCCACAGACGGTTCTGTTCATTTGCTGCGCGCTGAACGAGCTGTTCTTCATCGGACTGTACCTGCTGTCGTTCTCCTCCCCCACCTTGTCCCCGTCCCTCCTGCAGCCGGTGAGCACCGCTAGCCCCTGGAGTGCGGGTGCTCTCGAGATGGCCCGGGCGAACAAGATTGACAGCTTCTGGCCCTGGGTGATCACGGGTATCTCGGCCCCCGTCATGGCCCTCAAGCAGTTCATCAACGTGGTGCAGCTGGTCAAGGCGAGCAAGTGGCTGGTGGAGGGTGACATGGCCAGCCGCAAGGCCTTGCGCGCTGGCAAGAAGAACTGAGTTGATGTGAGTTCGTGGCTTGAGCTTCCTTGGAGTCGTCAAGTCAAGCTATAAATACCCCCTTTGGGTTATATTCGGTTCTGTGGATTGACGGTTCTCCGGCCGGTCCAAGGCATTCTGCATGGTTCTGGTGCTCTGGTTGTTTCTGGACAGTTACGACCTCTTCATACTTCTTTTCTTTCTTGTTTCCGGTTCGAGGATATCGGTCATGTTTTAGTATATGTGATGAGGGTGGTATATGAGGCTGGTGTACAGACGTCTCTGGACAAAAGCGAGACGAGTGGGGGTATGCTTTGTTGAGTGGTTCTACGTGCATGGCTTCTTTCTTCTTGTTTCATTGTTCGTGTTCTTTAAATTGGCGCCGCCACGTCGATAGCATTTTTAATCTGGACCACGAGAGTGGACACCTTTAATCCTTGTGAGTCAGTAGAAACTCCGGTGGTAAGCGTGGGTAAAAGTACAGACGCCGGGCTAAACCGAGCGCAGCCTAGGGCCGGCAGTGGCTCCGGTGTCGGCGCGGGGAGACTCGCCAGCTGCCCCCGCCAGTCCGTATAAGTTTATACCTCACCCTCCGTCCTCACTCGTCGATTTCCCGTGCTAAACTCCCTGCTTCTCATCATGTCTGCCTTCAACGTCGTCGTTTTTGCCGGTGACCACTGCGGTCCCGAGGTGAGCTGCATCCGACCTCAAGCCAGACCATTGACTAACCCATTGCTTCCTAGGTCACTGCCGAGGCCATCAAGGTGAGCAGCTACGCTCAGCTACGCCAGCTGCGATTCGAGCTTATTCTCCGAGACACGCAACAATTCTAACTGTCCCCGTCACAGGTCCTCCGTGTCATCGAGAAGAGCCGCGATGACATCACCATCAACCTCCAGGACCACCTGCTCGGCGGTGTACGTCCCCTCGCCGCACTGTCTACACCCCCATACTGACACATCCAGGCCTCCATCGATGCCACCGGCATCCCCTTGACCGACGAGGCCCTGACCGCCGCTAAGAACGCCGACGCCGTTCTCCTGGGCGCCATCGGTGGACCGGTACATCCCCAATACCCTCCCCAACCACAACAACAAGAACAAGAACAAGAAGAACACCACTAACCCGTCCAGAAATGGGGCACCGGCGCCGTCCGCCCCGAACAAGGTCTCCTCAAGCTCCGCAAAGAGATGGGCACCTTCGGCAACCTCCGTCCCTGCAACTTCGCCGCGCCCTCCCTGGTCGAGCACTCCCCCCTGAAGGCCTCGGTCTGCGAGGGCGTCGACTTCAACATCATCCGCGAACTGACGGGCGGAATCTACTTCGGCGACCGCAAGGAAGATGACGGTAGCGGTTACGCCATGGACACGGAGCCCTACTCCCGCGCTGAGATCGAGCGCATCACTCGTTTAGCCGCCCACTTGGCCCTGCAGCACAACCCCCCTCTCCCTGTGTGGAGTCTCGACAAGGCCAACGTCCTGGCCACTAGTCGGTTGTGGCGTAAGACCGTCACTGAGGTCATGGCTAAGGAGTTCCCTCAGCTGAAGATCGAGCATCAGCTCATTGACTCCGCCGCGATGATCATGGTGAAGGAGCCCCGTAAGCTGAATGGTATCATTGTCACGAGCAACCTCTTCGGTGATATCATCAGTGATGAGGCCAGTGTTATCCCTGGCTCGTTGGGTCTGTTGCCCAGTGCTAGTTTGAGTGGTATTCCTGATGGAAAGACTCGTGTTAATGGTATCTATGAGCCTATTCACGGTATGTATTCCACCCTTCTGTTTGAGGGTAAATGTGGTTGGGGATTGGGCTAATGGAGTCAGGTTCCGCCCCTGATATCGCCGGCCGCGGCATCGTCAACCCCGTCGCTGCTATCCTCTCCGTCGCTATGATGATGCAATACTCCTTCGGTCGGTTCGACGAGGCCCGCGCCATCGAGGCTGCCGTGCGCAACGTTCTCGAGTCTGGTATCCGTACGGGCGATATTGGCGGTAAGGCTACGACCAAGGAGGTCGGTGATGCTGTTGCTGCCGAGCTGGAGAAGCTCCTGAAGTAGGTGTATGGGTTGGAGAGAAAGGCATGATACGAAAAGTATTTTTGGGCGGATTGCCGCATGAGATATGACCGATCTAATTAAAATATTGATTAATCACTACCCTTGGTTCCTTCAATATGTAGAAATAGTAGACTCTCTTAGCCACCGCCAACAACATCCAAAACTAAGTATGAAGACCGATCGGATTCATATGAATTTCTCAAACTGATGTTCTCCAATGGTCAGGTATCTTCTTCGAGTCTGCCCTCACGCATAGCCACGGCCACCGGGTTTTCAACTTTGATGATGCCATTTTCCCGAAGTCTGTCGTATATTAGTTATCGAGAAGATATATTTATAGATAGGAATTATACAACCTTTCAAATTGAACAAACAATCTTTCTGCCTCACGCTCCTTTTCTTCCGGTGTCATTTCCGGGAGGTTTGGCTGTGTTTCCATATCTCTTCTTTGACCAGTAAGAGGATTGACGTCAAGACTCATGCTGTTTACTATCCACGGTTGATTGCTGTTGACGTCTTGCACCTCACGGCCCTGGCCTCCTTCCTCTTGCCCAACATTCCTTGCAGGGTTATGTGTGAATGGTTGCTTCCCCATAGAGTATAAGTAGCCAGAAGCATATCCATAGCCGATATTATGAATCAGTTGCTTTTCGTCATTATTAGATAGCTCAAACAGAAGTCGCTGGATGAGGATCCTCAGTGGGTCGGCACTTATTGAGGTGGAAAGCCTCAAAAGCCTGGATGACAGCGAGTTGCCCGTACCAAGGATGCTTTCGCGGTCTTTATCAGTCGGTAGAAGAAGAGTCTGAAGAAGTGCCTTGATGCCGGTAGGGGCAGTCTGTGAGATAAGAAATAGCACCTGCATGAGTGGTGAACAAGATTTACCCAACTCATCTTCTGCGTAAGCTTGAGTGGCGAGATCTAGTATATGTACCAATCGGGTAATGTGGACTTCTTCGTACGGAATTGGCGCAGAATGTGACGTATCGTCAGGTATGAGGAATACTAGACAGTCAATCAAGGTTGATATCGGTGTCTGTAGAGGGCGGAGTGGTATTTCCAGAGTGCTGAGAATTTGCAGGATGGGCTGGCGAGAAGCGTGGAATGCAGAGGATTGAAGGGGATAGGAAGCTGCTATATTGCAGGTGAGCTTGAGAATCTCGCACAGGGCATCGGTTGCGAGGTTTGTTGTTGGACGACCAATTGGTATGTTAACGAAGCGCGATATACTCTATAGCAGAATGCATTAGTTCTGACGCATGGCAAGCTTATTTTATCGATTGTGATCAGGGTTGTGAAGCCTACAGCGTTGATAGTATCTGCCATCATAGCGACATCAACTTCGTAATTCGTAGGCTTGGACGTACAGAGAAATAGTAGCCTAGCCGAGAGGAATTTATTGACAGGGTCATCTTTCTAGCGAAGGATAAGTAAGAGATGTTCAAAGAAATAGGTATGTCCTGTCATCGGTTCGGGGAGAGTATATCACCTGTAGCAGTAGTATAGCCAATTCAGGATAGCCTTGATCTACGAAAATCTGCTTTGCTGGCGTTGAAAGTAAGATTATGTTGCTAAGGCACCGTAACGCAATCTGGCTGGTAAGGTTTGAGCGAGTATCGAAGGCATAATGGCGGAGGATAGAGAGACAGCGCTCCGTTGAGAGGGGTTCTACTTCGCCACCGTTCACGATGTAATTTCGCAGCGTCTCGAGCTTTTCTGACACGTCTGTATTGTCCGATACTGAAGATTAGCTCGATTTGGCTATGGGAAGTGCAATAGACTGAAGAACTTTCCTTCCCAGGGTAGATCTGCTCCTGCGGGGTCCAGGTCATCTAATAGACCAAGGTCACTTGCCGTTCCTAAGAAACGTTAGGTCCTAGAAGGATTTACAACGGGTCTGAGATAATAATATAGCCAAGCATACGTGAGTTAGACATCTGGTAACTAAGTGCAGGTAGTGAAGCTAAGGTGTTCCGTGGATTCATGGATCCCTTTATGAGGAGGAAATGGTGGTAGAGTGGTAGATGCGCTTTCATAACCCGGCGCTATTTTCAACCGGAGAAATGATGGGCCAACCATAGTCGCAAAGCGTTAACGCTATGCAGCAAGCAACATTCTCATACTCCGGTGCCAAGTGTAGCATGAATCTCCCGTAATGTTCGAGGCAGAACAGAGTACTAGGGAGGTGGACATCGCACCTGGAAGCATAATAGAGCGTACCCTTCACATGGGTCACAGCGCCAACATGGGCTCACGGATAGATGAGGAATGTACGGGGTGGTCTCTCCATTAATCCCTTTGATTAGCTAGGCCGCAAACAGCATACAGGTGGCTGCCTATAATCAGATCGTGCCTTGGTGCAAGACCATCGTGTATCATTAATACAATAATAAAAGGGTATCTACCGAACCGAACTGAACTCCGTAATGCGATCCATCCCAACCCCGGACATGCACATACAGTCGAAGAAACCGCCTACCGAATAACAGGCTCGCCCATCCAATCCGGCTCCTCGAGACTAGTCACCACTTTGGCGCGCGCCTCAGGACCCTCCATCTCCTCCTGCGTACTGCCTCTCAACGACCGTCGCGCACTGTGTCTCCGGACGCGGCCATCCGCTGACGCCGAGGGAGCATTGCCCACTCTCTTTCTCTCGTCGTCTCTAGCAAAGACCTGAAATCCACGCACGTGCGTATCTTTGCCGTTCTGGTGGTTCTCGATCACGCGCATCTGGATGACCATTGCTTTGAGGACGTTGCCTGCGTAGGGGTCGTTCTCTTCGTCGTCGTCCTCGTCGTCATCACTGTCCCCATCATGGTCCTCGAGAATGTGGCTCCTCTTCATTATCCCCTTGGGTTTCATCTTCCCTCCAACTCCAGCCCCAGCCTTCCTCCCACCACCAGTAGCAGCACCACCACTCTTCCCAGTCCTAACCCACCCCCCACTTCTACCCCCCACGCCCTCCAACTCCACATCAACCCAACCACATGGCCCCTCGCCCTCCCAATTGGCAAACTCCACCAGATCATTCCCTCCCATCCCAGCCAAAAAGGTCATCTTGGTCGGGGTATAACTCTCATCCATCTCGAAATCCAGATACACACGGATGCGCACGATTGCGACTAGTTTGAAGAAATGGAGGGTGAGAGTGTGGGGTTGCGGGCCGTCAGATTGCCAGTATTGTGAGGGGGAGGGGTGGCGGAGAGCAGAGACCCCGCAGCCGGGTTTGTGGGTTGAGACGGTCCAGCTGGCGAGGGAGGAGATTTCGCGGAGATTGGGGGGGAGGGGGGTGGGGGACTTTTCTAGTTAGATATCGTTAGTATTGAGTTGGGGGGATGTAGGGGGGAAGGAGAAGGGGAGGGGGAGGGGGCATACCGCGGTCGTGAAGCATCTCCGAGTCGGTACCCGGTTCAGGTTCTACCTCCTCTTCGTCAATTTCTTCCTCTTCGTCGTGATCGTGTTCTGGCTCTTGTTCGACCTCTTCGATCTCTGAGGGCTCGTCACGATCATGTATATCCTGCGTGGAGAGTAGTTCATCCGAGGAGACAGAGCGTGCGTGAAGCCGACGGTGGTGATGTCGTTGACGAAGACGATTGAGTTGATCGTGGTCCTGTTCATGTACATGTTCGCTAGGTCCTTCGTCGTAATCATCTTCCAGGACATCCTCCTCATCGTCCTCGTCCATCATCTGGTCGCCTGGGTGGTTCGATGGTCGGCCATGCACGCCGCGTCCGAAGAGCGAGAACAGCGCGGCGGTTGCGGCGGGGTGGTGGGCATGTTGGCCTGGGTGGCTATGAAGAGGATGATCGGGGTCGATGGGTCCCGAGGACGGATGCAGTTGAGGGATGGAGAGGCCCTGCGACGGAGGGGTTTGCCATTGCGCGTGGTGGCCGAGGCGCGAACGGCTGGCGCGTTGGGGAGCCGGGGGCGGTTGCGGGGGGTGGTGGTGGGTGGTGGCGTTGTCGGAGGGGGATGTGGTGTCAGGGGCGGGATGCCGACGGAGCAGATGATGATGACGGGGCATTTTGGCTCGGAATGAGAGTGGTTAGGGTAAATTGGCCATGTTGGAGGTGAGGGGAGAGTGAGGAGTGTGATTCTGAATGCGGAACTTCATCATGGCTGTTATCGGTCACGTGTTCGTTATCAGTGACTTCGCTGAGCAGTTACAACTTACATGGGAGGTTCAGTGAGTTCAGTAACAGTAGGTATTAGATCAGCATAGCTGAATGTACAACGGTATATGATACAAAAGTAACCGCAGCCAGCGGTGCATTGGTCTAAAACGGCTTTTAAATCCCACCCATTTTCTCTAGTGATCAGCGTCCACGTATCCCAATCTCTCACCCATCTTGATACGCTGGCCCTTCTCAATGGACCAGTTCCATCCGCCCTCGCGGTGACCTTCCTCCCAGCCGGCATCGAACGACTTGCGAGTACCCACCGGGGCCTCAAACACCAGCACAATCGAACTACCCAGCTGGAACCCACCCATCTCTTCACCACGCTGGAGCGGATGACCGCCCAGGGTTCGGCTGGCGTGAAGGTAGGTTGCCTCGACGAAACCGGGGTACTGCTCGCCGCGCTTGGCTGCAGCGGCGGCCGCCATATCAGCCGCAGTGTCGGTGGTCAAGCTGTTGGTACGCAGTTCGGCATCAAAGTTCACCTTGATCGAGCCCACATTGGTGGCGCCCACAGGGGTGTAACTGAAAAAGCCCCAGCGCCAGCGGCCGAGCAGCACGACACGTTCATTAAGGGTGAACAGGCCCGGCAGGTGGCGCTGCAGGTACGGTGACACTGAGAACAATTCACCCGCAAAGTGACGGCGGCTCTGCACCACCCACGGCACCGGCGAGTGGAACCGATGGTAATCACCCGGAGCGAGGTAAATCACGACATAGTAGAGAGCGTTGTTCGAGGTCGGCTTCGGGGCGTACCACGGCGCACCATCCCCAAGAGCCAGGTCGGCCTTGACTTCAGCCTCCGCGGAGGCTTTGTATGGGGTGGAGGCATCGATGGACGCTGAGCGCTTCCGTGCACCGCCCTGGTCTCCTGCCAGGAGGGTCGGGAGCGTGTAAGAGATACCATTCATTTTGGCAAACTCGGCATCCGCTAGCATCTTGGCCTCGTTTTTCTGGGCCGGCTCTCCCTGGTGGTCTGTAAACTTATCGGTGTGGTCTGCGTGGTTCGGGGTCGCAGCACCTAGTAGGGCATCCAAGCTGTATGTGACACCCTTGACCTGCTCAACCTCGCCACGTTCGATCAATCCAAATTGCAAAATGCGGCCATCGGAGGGTGCGAGAATAGCACGAGTGTCGGGGTCCAGGGGGCGGACACCGGGTTTCAGTTTGCGATAGAAGAAGGCCGCCAGGTTCGGGTAGGTGTGAAGATCGGGTTCCGCAACCTCATCCAGGTTGACGCCAAAGACCCAGGAGTAGAGCTTGAAGCCTGGCACACGCAGATAATAAGGCAGCTCAATCTCGTTGAAGCGTCCCCACAGTCGCGACATGGCCTTGAGCGGCAAGGTGGACATGATCTGGACCTGCCATGGTCCACTCAAACGGTGCTTCGGACGGGCAGGGGCTCTTTCAAAATCAAAAGACTCGCCGGCAGCTTCTCTCTCGGCGCGTTCGCGTTCGGCACGCTGGGCCTTGTAGAACTGCAACAAGCCCAGCAGGCCGATGCCGAGACCAATAGGGATGGGATACCATTCGACCTTGGTGTTGCGCAGAGCAAAACGGAGGCGGGAGCCGAAAGTGCTTCGGGGAGGGTTTTCGTGGGAGTTTTGGTGCTGATACTGCTTCCAGGACTGTGAAAACTGCCTGGCACCGGCCTTACGACGACCAGTGGCCCGCAACGAAACTTCCATCAATCCTACCTTCTCCCCATGAGGGGAGACTGTGAACTTCCGGCGACACAGTGCAGAACGGCTGGACAGGCACAGGGCCATAATGCGGTTCTACTTGGAGCAAGTCATCCCAGAGGGGGAACCAAAGCAACGAGTGCGAAACACCGGCCCTCAAGCACGTGAAAGGACCAACGGAGGCAGAGGCTGTGAATTGCAGGATCAGATCGACAATCTCATGACAGCCACAAAAACCCGTGATCGGCATCGCGTCTTTCTCACCGCCAGGCAGAATCCCCTCGTCCGCGCGGCTTCTCCTCCGTGAGCTGCCAGTCGCTCACGTTCCCATCCGTGAGGTGGTGTTCTTCTTTCGTGACGGGCAGCCGGTTGCTGTGGTTGATCCTGGTATCTCTGGTGATACTTTCCGTCGTTTTGCGCTCTATCTGGCCTGCGTGGTGGTGGGTGTGAACCGTCGCGTGTCGAAAAGGACACCGTCATCATTCCGGCTTCCTTCCGGCTTCTTCTATACTTCCGGTGGACCCAGCTGCCCAACTCGTACTTCCTGCCAGTTGTCTGTCATTCATTGGCATTATATTCACTTTTGCTAAAGAACCAGATTTACTTCTTCCAGGTCTTTACTCGCTCTACTGCATGGCTATTGCATCCACGATTATGCGCCTGTGATCAGTCACTTCCTTCCACCCATCACCCATCAGGACAGCACGATTCCAGAATGGCCTCATCTGAAAACCCGTCCGCTGTGACGGAATCGCAGAGCATTGCCTTGCATGTGTTGTGTCCATCCTTGCCTCCCCCAAACCGGTTTACGCTCAACGACCTGTCTCCGTCCATCACCATCGCCGCTCTCAAGGCGCGAATCGCCCAGACAATCCCCAGCGAACCGTCACCCGAGAGTCAGAGGTTGATCTACCGGGGAAAGCCCCTCACAAATGATGCTGTGGCGCTGAGGGATGTGCTCGAGCCGTCCAACGTGAGTTGCCCTGATGTCTTCGTTCGCGTTCGGCAGATTCATTAACAGCAATGCTGCTCAGGACCCCGAATATTCCATCCACCTCGTCCTTCCTCCTGCCCCAGCACCCCATGCGACCAGCTCCGCTAGAGCTCCTGCGCCGATACCCCGGGCAGCTGGCATGCCTGCGCCTCAAAGTCCATTTGCGTCAAACCGATTCCCCCCGCAACACGTCCCGCATGGGCAAGAACTCCGGTACCGGGGTCCCGCATTGCCCGCAGTTCCCCATGAAGCGGAGATCGGGCTTGCTTTGCGACGGAATATCGAGGCGATTCGCCGGCAGATTGACATGCAGGAACGAGTTGGGCCGTTGGGAGGCGTAGCGGCAGGTACCGCGGGGGCTACTTCCCACTCGTCAACCACAACCACATCGTGGACTCAGATGACTCCGGGCCTGTCGCATCCAGGACATTCATCCATCACCTCATCTGAGTCCACGACGTCTAGTAGCAATCTCCCTGAAGAAGTCCGGCTGCGCCTACAGATCCTCAGACATCAGATTGGTTTTGGAGAAGAGCAACTGAATCGTGGGGTTGCGCCCCCGATGGACCATATTATCCGGATCCGGACGCAACTGTTCGCTCTGCTCGACGACCAGTACCAGAATCCGCATGCTGAACGTGATGGCTCGATCGAAGCGCTGCTTACCCGTGTCTTCAACATCTACACTCGCGCCGATCAACTACGCGTCTCCCACGCCCGGACTTTCCCCACCCCAATTCTATCCGGTCCTCCCCCGAACCCTGCCCCTGGACAGGCTCCTTTGTACCTGCTTTCGTCGCCCAATGGATATCAAGCCTTGGTTGCGTCTCCGCGAGGCGCGGAGACTATGCACTCGTCCATTGATGCGCTTCGTGCTATGCACTCCCCGATCACAACCTCTGCGCCCCGTGCTGGTGCCCCCCCCGAGCTGCACAATGCGAACGCCGTTGTCATGGAGAATATTGTCCGTCAGGCGGTGCTCAACCAGCGTGTGGAGAACAACGGGCAGATGAGCTTTGCGCGGAACATGCGACGTATCTGGCTGTTTGTGCGGCTGTACTTCTTCTGCTACATGTTTAGCGAACCCGGCACGTGGTCACGTGTGCTGTTTGTGTCTTTGGCCGTGCTTGCAGCGCTCTTATCAGAGACCGGGATCCCGCAGCAGCTGTACCGGCTGCTTGTGGCGCCGGTGCAGCAACATCTAGAAGGGCTGGTACATTTTGCTCCGGACGACCGGGCACCCTCAGGCACAGACAGTCAAGGCTCTGGGACTAGAACTGAGCCAGCCGGTCCACCCACGGGGCTGCGACACCAGCTTCGACGAGTGGAACGGTCGTTGGCGCTCTTCATTGCGAGCTTGGTTCCAGGCGTGGGCGAACGACACGTCGAGGTGCGCAACGCTGCCGAGGCCGCCCGGAACGCCGAGCGCGCGCGAGAGGAAGAGGAGCGGCGTCGACGGGAGGAGGCCAACAGTCAAGGCACCAGTGGCGACGCGCAGGCGCAAGGAAACAGCGGAGAAAGTGGCGAGAGCAGCGGAGAGAGAGCTGAGAATGGACCCAACACGATACCCCAAGCTGAGAATTAGCCACCTGGCTCGATCTGACTACTAAGTATAGTTGGCGTTCGGGTCTTCCTATGATGTATGATAGCTGCAATTCATGACCACGTCTCGTGGCATCTAGTCTATCACTTATCTCTAAGCTGATCCGATACCCCTCCTCTCCCCCCTCTTTCTCTGGCAGATAGAGAGCCAAAGATCACAATTTACTCCCCGCCGTCTCAACCGAAGAATCCAAGCTCGTCGTCGGAGTCGCCGACGGATCTGCCATAGGGCCCGTATCAAACGACTCGTCACCACAGAAGTGCCTACACCATAATAACCATTAGCAACCATACCCTCTTCCCCTTCCCCTCCCCAACCAAAGGCAAAAAAACGAAAGAGAAAGAAAAGGAAAAGAACATACCACCCCCTCTCCGCCCCATGACTCAAAAACCCACAATCGCCATTCCTCACACACTCCCACCCACCACCAACACCCCTTCCCCCCATCCAATCCGGAACATAGACCCCATCCCTCAAAACCTCCGTCCCTGGCGCAAGAACCTCCTTGATATCCCTTCCCTTCCCATCCCCATCCCCATCCCCCTTCCTATCCCATGAACTCCTCCGCACAAACATACTAATCCCCGCCGTATAAACCCTAAAATCCTCAACGCCTTCATCCTCCGGCATGTTTCCCGTAAGAACCCTCCCCATGGCGATCAAGGGGGCAGCATGCGAGCAGATCAGGACTGCTTTACTGGTTCGTTGCTCGGGAGGGAGGGGGGCTTCGAGATGAGCGATTTCGGTGTCCAGGGTGGAGATTAGGGTGGATAGGGTGGTGGCGATGCGGTTGTGTAGTTGGGGGATGGTTTCGCCTTGGGTGGAGGGGTTGAGGATGGGGGTGGGATGTTGGGGGGGAGGGGAGGGGGAGGAGG
>NW_020292175.1:0-94393 GCF_003184845.1 Aspergillus ibericus CBS 121593
GGTGACGGTGGGGCCGTTGGTACTTGGGGGGGGGGTGTTGGGGGGGTGGGGGAGGAGGGTGAGGGGGTGGTCGAGATATTCGAGGGTGCATTTGAGGGAGGAGTCGAGTTGATGGAGGGGGGTGGTGGGGATGGATTAGGGGAGTCTCCGGGACGCGTAGAGCTGGGATTGTTACGGGACCTGCTAGGGGATCAACGCGTCTTGTTGACATGGTGGCAGTGGCTGGCTACCCTGGTTGGAATTTAACGTGGCCTTTGTATGAATTGTACACACAGAGGAAAACACTTCCATCATTAATGCAGTTTTATTACGATGAGTCCAGTCCATCCCTAGCCAGAGGGCATAGACATAGACGGCACGGGAGTTATGTACGCACCTCTACTCCGTACTATGTACAGCACTGCTATATACACCACGCTCGATCCACCTCCTGCTACACATGATTCCGCACCAAATGTCCATCACTCTCATCCCCCATACTTTGGTCCGTCGTCGTCGACTGCGTCCGATCCTCCAACGCACAATGCTCCACATCCACCGTCTCCGTGATCAGAATACTATGCAACGCGCGGGGCTTTTTCCTCGGCACAGGACGCACCGGATCCGGTCGAGGAGCGGGTTCGCGCGCCCTTCGGAGACTCCACAAGGTGGGAAAGTTGGCCACGATGGCCGAGAGACATTCTTCAATCGGGTTGACGACGAGTTGTAAGGACACGTCGTAGATGTTATCGTAGTATGCGAGGCGGAGGATAGCAATGATGATTAGGAATCCGCCGATGGAGAAGAGGGCGAGGAGCTGGATGCGGCTGGTCTGGAGTCAGTTGGCGGGATAGGCAGCCGGGGGTAGGACACTCACCGGCATAACGGCTGTCGGACTTTGAAGAGCCAGGGGAGAGGGAGAATGAGGAGGAGAGCATCGGTGGCGCAGTTCAAAATGATCAGACAGGCGAGCGGATAGACGGCCTGAGAGCAGGTATCTAGGTCGCGGTCAGGACGGTTAAAAGTCGTGGTTGCGCATACGCACGTGGGGGCTCAATCTGCCAGTAATAATGCAATGGGATGCAGACGGTAAAGTTGACCAGCTCCAGAGCGATGAACGTTACAATCAAGATGCCCCAGGACACCCGGATCCAGATGTATGGCCAGGGCAGCAAGCCCAGCAGCCGTTCAATAAAGCAGAGCACGACGGCTTTTTGGGCCCACAGACTAACATGTTCAGCATTGTTCACAGCGTGAAGAAGGGACGCACTCACTAGGCCGCGTAAATGTGGAACCCGGCAAAGGAGAGTTTGCTGCCCATCTTCACATGCTCCTTCTCGAGGGGGGTCATGTTTTTGGTGGATGCGTAGGCCGAACTTCCCCACATGCTGCACAGGAGGGTCGCGTTCATGATGAAGACCAAACAGCAACAGCAGAACATAGTCAAATAATCGCTGAGGGTGAAGGACTGTCCCCGGTAGCGACGCATGTACAGCCGCAGGCCCATGATGCTGATGGACACCATCGCCAGGCAGTAGCCCAGGATGATGCCCGCCTCAGTCCCGATGAGTGCCATGTTGTCGGCGTGAATAAGCATTGGTCCCAGTGTCGGGGAGACGGGTACGGAGCCGGGGGGTTTATATTGGAGCTGGTCTAGACGGCCAAACCCCTCCCAACACGATGCAGACAAAGAAACTCAACCGCAGCTGCCTCGGATTCAGCTTCGGCACCTTGACCGGTTCCATTGGACTCCATTGGACTCCATTTGAAATAGATTGCCGATAGTGCCCGGACATCACTTGGCAATATCACAGTACAGCTGATAGACACTGGGATCCGGGTTGGGTACACCTCGATCCAACAGCCGGATCAATTGCTGGGATGGCGGAAGGGACACCCCCGCGGACGCCACCGACGGGCTGGAAGCAGTTCCAAAGTGAACCTCGACCTCCAGGCACGGGAGGGATCAACCTTATCCGAGGTCCATGCTCCTGTCGAGACGCGGTGGAAATGTCCAAGCGCACAATAAACTCTTCGGGTCACATCAGCCAAGACCGGCAGACAAAGAAATGTTCGAGGCAGGGCGCCACCGGTCATCATAAGTACCATAATGGTAGCTCCCTCAATCCCCGGCCATGCCATTGCTGCCTGACCATGGTCATTCCAAATAATAGGCTTTGATCCTCACCCACCACCCCTGAGGCGACTCATCCGCGAGCTTCCGACTGTACGGGATACATAGATGGTTCGTTAGCTGAGCTGGAGGGTACCGTTGACGTCGGGTTTGACGCTCAGATAAATGTGATACATCTCGTTTCTGTCAGGGAGACTTGGCGGATCTTTCGATAGCACGGTTCGGGATACTGGTTTGGGACATGCGCCGGCGAAATGAATCGAGGTTAGGGGCTAACGAGTCAGCTTTTCGCCTTCCCTCGGGGTGAATTCGAGGTGTGTTCAGTCATCACCAGATAGCAAAAGTACCACCTCAGTCCGGAGCCGGCTCCCTTTGCCGAGGGTGAAAGGCAGTTGGCCATCACCGGTAGTTCGTAAAAAACCAGCCACTGCACCTCCCGAGGGATTGCACTCATCATCGAGGTGTCATGGCTGGAGGGGAACCAGCTCCTTATAATCCACGGCTGGACTCTGGCTGGGTCGGGGGTCAGCCGACCTCTTTGTGAGCTGGCATCCACCACAATGAATGGGGGTTCTCCATACCATCGGGGTTTCTGGGTAACATGACCCACCCAGCCCTTCCCTGGCCACAACAAAGGCGTTCACACGAACCACCCATTGTGCTGCCGTGGGACGAGCTCTTTCCTGTGACTGACTCGAACCTGACATTAAATTCAGACTGTCCTCCAACTTTGAACCAAATCCGACCGTGAGATATCTGACGGGTCCACTTTGTTCCTCCCACGACTCGGGCATGAGCATACCACGAGCATCCCACGAGCACCACGCGACTCGGATCTGAGAAAACCTCGCACAACATGACATTTTCCGGTGGAGACAATGCACTGCATCCTGCACTCGCTTGCAGCTGCCAGTCGGCGAGGCCGAAGTGGAATCCGTGAGGACCTTGGGGATGTCGGGTGTCTCAGCCCTATAAGGCGCTTTCCTATGGGTCAGCCCTACTGCTGTCTGCGAATAATCTCGCGAGTAATGGTCATCCACACCTCCGGCTCGATGATGGCTCGCTTAGCAATTCTGTGTACCTTGGAGACAGCAAGCCTTGATTGGCTGAATGGCTGCACTGACCTGACAGGGCAGTGGCCAGCTATGCTATTAGTTCTCGAAGGGAAATGGCCATCGCCTGCAGCTAGACCACACGAGATGATGGCGACGCACCGGGGGGAAGGGGGGCATGTCCTCCTCGTCGTCGCTCAGGACGGTTCAGCGACACCCAAGGTCCTCACCAAGGAGATATAAATCACCATCCACGACAGCTTGCCAGGCGTTCAGTCCATTCCTCCTTCATCCCCTCTTCCACCCCCTCCTCTACGGTCTCTGTCACCATGACTGCCTTTAATGCATCCGAGGTGAACCTCCACACCGCTAGCAAAGAGGACGTGCTATGCTACTACGCCGTCTCCGAGAATGACTACAACGGCCACATGGGAGCCCGGATCTCCTCCATCTTTGTCATTCTCTTAGTCTCCACGGCGTTTACCTTCTTCCCCGTCGTGGCCAAACGCATGCCTAGATGGAAGATCCCCCACGGCGTGTACATCTTCGCCCGTTACTTCGGTACGGGGGTCATCCTGGCCACGGCATTCGTCCATCTCCTCGACCCCGCCTACAAACGAATCGGTCCCAAAACCTGCGTCGGAGTCTCGGGTCACTGGTCCGAATACTCCTGGTGCGCCGGCATCGTGCTCGCCTCGATTACTCTGATATTCCTCCTCGATCTCGCCGCCGAGGTCTATGTCGAGCATAAATACGGCATGCACCGCGACGAAAACGCCACCAACGCCTTCCTCACGAGCGATCCCACCACCACCACCACCACCCACATCCACTCCAGCCCGGAAGATGGCCACAGATCCACCGAGAAAGCCACTCCGACTGAAACCACCGAAGAATCCTCCTCGGAACTCGCCGACCGCTCATTCCGGCAACAAATCGCCGGCTTCCTCATCCTCGAATTCGGCATCATCTTCCACTCCGTCATCATCGGTCTGAACCTGGGTGTTACCGGCTCTGAATTCGCTACCCTCTACCCGGTCCTGGTCTTCCACCAGTCCTTCGAGGGTTTAGGGATTGGCGCTCGACTGTCCGCCATCCCGTTCGGACATCGCATTCACCTCCCCTACCTCCTGTGTCTAGCATACGGCCTGACCACTCCGATTTCGATCGCGATCGGTCTGGGTCTGCGCACGACATATAATCCGGGCTCGAAGACCTCGTTAATCATCCAAGGCGTGTTCAATGCCGTGTCCGCGGGGATATTGATCTATAGTTCGTTGGTGGAGCTGCTCGCCCGTGACTTCATCTTTGATCCGTGCCGGACCCGCCGTCGCTCCAAGTTGCTGTATATGGTGTTTTGTACGTTGTTGGGGGCGGGCATTATGGCGCTGATTGGGAAGTGGGCGTAACCTCTTGAAAGAACACCGTGTGGGTGATCTGAGATGTATATCAGTGACGTATACTTCGTACTGTTAGTAATTCGTCATCCATGTAAATGTCATCCGTCCACTACAACCGACACCTCGAGGGATGGGATTTTCGAGCAGACTACAACACGATAACTGATACCTTGTCAATATTGATGTCCCAATGTGTCTATCTTGTGAGAACTTGTCAGCCACATGCACGGCCGTGTCTTCCTTCGGGAGCCATTGGAAACCTGGTTTCCCAGGCATCATATCTACTTGCCTCATGCAGCGATTAGTGGTGCTAGTTCTGCTCGAGCTGTGCATCTTGACAAGGCCTGTGACTGTCTGTTGAGTCAAGCACAGATGAGAATTGGCAAAAATCGCCTGCGTGGTCACATACTTCCATAACACATAGTTACAATCAAGTATCATCAACGGAAAAACATATGAAAAAAGATATCGATAAATCTTGGTATTCTTCTGGGCATCTCTTCCAGCTGCCTTCTGGTCTCACTATCCTTCTGCTAAGACGTATCTCCTTAATCGAGTCTTTATCTGCTGAGCGTCAGCAGCAGCAGCAGCAGCACCAGGCGTCTCCGTCGCCGCCGGGGCCGTCAACGACCCCAACCCCCCGGTCACAACAAGACTATAAAACGAGCTCGACGCCCCCTTTATACTCCGAACTGGTCGAACTCGCCGCCTTCACCGTCCCCCCCCCCCCCTCACTCCCCGTAATCCCCACACTCATGGTACAGCTCGCCTCCTCCATATAACTCCTCAACGAACACTCATACGACCTCGTGACGGTAAGATCATAACTCGTGCTTTTGTCCCGACGTCGAGGCTGTATACACCTGGCTGAGACTGACGGTCTCTGGGCCTTGGATGATGGGTGTAGGAATGCGCCATGTCGCAGTCGGTTTTGGGGGCGTTTTTTTTTTTCAGACAGCCGACTTCGTAGGTTGTTCGGAGGGCGTTGATGCCCGCGATGCTGGCGGCTGTGCTGGTCCAGCCCGCCGTATTTGGGGAAGTTCGATGGACCAGTTGGGGGATGAAAGTAGGGGATTACTGTGGTGCTGGTGTCGGTGGCGTGGGTGGTGCCTAGTAACGTGAGGGCGGTGGTGAGGAGGAGGGTGGGATTCTTAGGTGTTCTTGGGTGTTTCTTCGGGTTTCAAAAGAGAGGGTATGTAGGTAGGAAGTCAGAAGGACGAGGAAAGGGGCCTTCCCTCTACTAGTAATATTAGAGCCAAGCTACCTTGGCCTACCCAACACATTCATTAGCACTTAGTAGCCCCCCCAAGACTCAAAAAAGGTACGAGGTAGATAGGTAGGGTAGGGTATACGGAGGATGAAAAAGCAGAGCCTCCACCACCCAGGGTCCGCAACACGAGGGTCTTTCCCTCCCGCTATGACTGTGGTTAGACATGTCTCACTTGGTAGCATTCGGGGGTGTTAGTGCGGGTGAAAGTGGTTAGTGTTAGGCTAAGGATCAGGGCCGCTCAGTTAGCACTGCGAAAAGTTTATCAGGGGTAGATACTAAATACCCCATTCCGATTCAACCATGGGTTGGGCTGGGAAAGTTTCTGTGTACGTTGATGGATGCAGTGGGTGGTTTTCAAATTGTTCATGTTCTTGTGCCTGTTGTGGCAGTCAGGAGTCAATTTCAACAGGACTCGGATTCACTGTAAAGCTAGACTAGCGCTACGCACGGGAAATTACTCCTTCTAACCGCCGGATTGATTAAATGCAGGGTTTAGCGGTCACTGCCTCACCATCTCTTCATGCACTGAGGTGGTATTGGCCTGCAGCTACGGTGATTGTGATTTGCTGTGATTCACTCGAGGCTGGCCCGGAGTGTCCGAGCGATGCTAGTATTCATCAAAGTGCCACTTGCATTTACCAGTGGGATACTCCGAGGACTAGGAACAGACATGTGGCAGAATCACCGTTCATAGACGGGGCACTTCCGAGAGTTAATCGCTCCTGGATGAGCCGGTGCTAGTGAAACCCTGACGCCTCGGCTGGAACAGGACCCTAGCGCAGAGACGGATCTCACGGATAGGCAGCAACCAAGTGATGCCTCAGCCACAGCTCAATCCTAGTGGGTATGTTTCCGGCTGAGATGAGGACCCTGAGGACATTCCATGTTATCTAGACATTAGAGCATCCACATGGACACCGCGGGATCCGATAAATGATGCCTAGGCAGTTGGATCGTGTACTAGCAGGAGAATGTCTGGGTAGACTGAAGGTAGAGTATAATATCGAGCGGGGAATAGATGTCTGGAGGGAAGTATTGTAGATGTTCTTTGAGGAGGAGGTAGGGTTGTCAGATTGCAGTAGATGCGATGTGGCAGATTGATTCGTTGTGTTGATTGAGTTGTGCTGTGTTGTTTGCAATGGACTTAAAATGGATATAGCTAATGATCATTCGTATCGAGGTCTATCTGGGGTGAAGTAAAGAAGCAAACAAAAAAAGACAAAAGAAGTAATCAAGTAAACAAGCGACAAGAAGTAACTAAGTAAACTAGCGACGATAGATAGGCAAAAAGATTAATTAGATAGAACATCTATCATTCAGGCTAAAAGACATACAACTCATCAATAACAGTACATGGTCAATCGCGATCGTGGCTTCTATGGGTATCTAGCAGCAGCACTCGCAGCACTCGAAGCAGCAGAGACCGGCGCACCTATTATTGTTAGTTGTGTGTGTGTCAGAAGGCAGAGGGTATAACGTACACGCCACAGCACACGTCCTCGCCCTCACCACCACCACGAAGGTTCATTTGCATGGTTTCTTGCTGGCCCTAGTGATATTAGCACGGTGTAGGAGGCAAAGGAAGGAGGCGTACGGGTTGTCCGGTGACGACCTGCTCGGTGACGGGCACCTCCGGGGAGGACGGCTGCATGGTCACAGTGTTGGGGTTCCAGGTGGCCTGGGCGGGAGCGGACTCCTGGTTGGAAGACTTGAACCAGCTGAACATGGTGACGGTGGATGTAGTTGTGTGGTTTGTAGGGGGGGATGAAAAATGGCGAGGTGAAATGCTGTAAGCCGGAATGGGCGGGTATCGAGAGGACGGGTATCTGAGAAGAAACAAAAAACAGCCCCGGGGGCCATGTATTTATCAGTTGGCGGAATCTGGGGTGTCGGTGTCCTCGGCATCCGCAGCGTCAGCCCTAAAGCGACCACAGAGGATGACCTCACTGTTGGGCCACCACGATGGGTCTCCACTGCTGGTCGGCTACAGAGTGGTGACTGTGACTGGTGACAGCTAAATTGCTATTCTTGTCGGACGATGGGGAGTGACATCACTGGCTCAGCCCTGCTGTGAAGTGGAGGGACAGTGGCATGTGCGGTGTGGCTCAGGGACCGACGATTGCTGCCCCTTGGAGGCAGTGCCAAGCCCCTTATCCAGAGGGGCCAACTGTCCACTGGCGGTCAGCTAAGCTTTGATTAAGCTTCCCAAGAAGGCTTGTCCAATGACATGCGGTGTGCTCGTCACAGTGGACCGCCGTGTAGCCGGGCGCTCCGTCCCTGGGTCATTGGTTTCACTGTCCTCACTCCTCCCTCCCACGGCGTCTCGCAGCTGCACAGGGTGTTTTCACCATGATCGACGCAGATAAACCAGTCTGATCTGGGTTGCGCGGCAGCTGTGACAGATGTACCAAGACCGGTTTGGGCACCATGACGCAGTGAACTGAGTGAAGGGATGGGCGGCTGAGGTGCGTGGCTGCTCTCTGCTCCAGGCAGCAGCAGAGTGCCCTGACCAATCTGTGGATCTCGCTCGGATTCGGAACACCAAATGCCAGCACGGCTAGTCGTAGGCAGACTCAGCAGCCAGCATGTGGGCGGTGCCACTCAACCATTCGATTTGATTCGAATATACGAGCACCCACGACGGAGTAACTCCTACTCCATCCTCGGGACTAACCCTCGGTAACGACTCAGCCCCCGTAGGATCCTCATCCGCCCCAAATGGTCTAGAATCCCTGGAGCCAATCTCCATCGCAGTCCCGTTTTGAATATATTGGCATTGACAGTCTACAGCCAGCCCCCACCAATAATCTCGCCAGTTGGCCCCCAACAGGCACGGAAGATGGGTTACGCCAGGCTCAGCTGATCCTGGTCCAGCAAGCGCTGCTTCTCCGACCTGGCGCATCGTTCGCGCTGGCAACCCCCGGCCTCCCGACATCTCCGACCCTGTCTCCGCCCACACGTACAGACTACAATCTTCCACACGAGCAACCCCATCATGCACACCACCAGTCCGGCCGTCGCCCCCAGCAGCGCCGGGATAATAGCCGGGACCACCAGTCGCCAGAAATCTCGATGGTGGCCGCTGGGACGCAACACCACCGGTCGGGGAGACCTGTCTACGCCAAATACTCGAAACGGCGAGACGGGCGCCGCGTGAGAGTCCGGTCTTGCTCGATCAGCCGTGCTAGTCCCGTCTGAGGTGTAAGCCTTATCAGCGGTCGGGATTGGTGTGTTTGCTGCTGCGTCGTCCGACGGTATCGCCTGCCAGTGAGATCCCACCCGGCCGTGTCCTTGGGTCTTTCGCCAGGCGCGGTACTTGCTCACGATCATTTTCCAGTATTTGACGTGCCAGAGACAGTTGCCGTCCCCGTGGACATCGTGGTACTGAAGAAGGGGCTCCACCATGATCTGCGAGATATACAATTCCCCCTGCTGCTGCCGGGACAGTCGAACGGTGACGGTGTCGGTAGTGGCCGGGCGACCGGCCAGATCGAAGAGTTTGACCTCCACGTGGTAGACGTCTTGAATCCATTCTTCGGGATTGGGGTGAATGTAGTCGATATTCACGGCGTACTGCAACAGTACATCCTCGGCACCCTGGCCGGACTCCTGGTACCGGGTGGCAGGCAGATGCATGGGGTATGAAGCCGGGAAGATGGAGGCATTGTTGGCGAGAAGAGCATTGCTTTCGGTATGGAATTTCATCGCCTAGAGATATATCAGTGGCTATCAATGGTGACGATTTCTACGGGCGCACGTACCAGGTATGCCTTGGATGACTTCTCGTGGTCGCTCTCGGGCCCTGGTCCCTTTGCACAAGGAATATGGATCTCATGGCCGGTCACCACGGGCGGCGAGTGAGGAGTCGAAAGAGGAGTCTGGGGGAGAAGACCGTCACCAGGATGGTCGGGGATGGGGGTGGCAGCACAGCTGGCCAGCCAGATGCCTGTCACGCAGAGCGAACGAAGACGCATGATGTCCAGCCGGGGAATTGAACGGATGTAAGGAGTGACTAGGTGTCAGTCTGATTTCAGCCTCGGAAGTAATTCATGGAAAAGAATGGGGAACAGAGATGAGATAACGAGGACAGACCTAGTGTAAGACTGACAGAGACAAGGAGATATGCACACCATGGGACAGTCCAAAAGGGTCCGTAGGCAGCCAGGTTTCAAAGCCTATATTCTCTGGTGTCTGCTGGTGGAGGCCTGGAATCCGCGGATTCCGTTGCAGACCGGCGCCCTATAAGGCTGACCACGCAATCATCCCATCCCATCCCATCCCACTCAGGACGGCTTGCAGAATGTAGGAACCTAACCATCCTACTGTGGATTCCATGTTGCAACCTGCAAAATTTTCGATGGCTGCCTACGCCGACCGTCGAACAGTGCGTGTTGGTCTCGGAACCTTCCGAGGCCATTCGGTGGGTGGGCGGGGGGCAAAGAAGCCCCTTTTGCCCGTCGGCCAGACAAGCTCTACTCTAGTTTAGCAGGTGATTGGACTGCTTACGATCGGCAACGTCAGCTCGATTCCTTGGGGTGACACGGCCAGGCAGAGGTCATGCCGTTCTTCGTGTGGTACCTGATGGTTATGATTCTCGCCTACCCCTGGCCCTCATGCAGTGGGATGCAAGCAGAGTGTTGTCATGAGACGATCTCAAATCTCACCATGGCGCTTTTCAGACAAGGCCCGATGCTTTTCTACGTGATGGAATGATTAAGTCTGAGAGATACGATGCATCACAACATGAAATTTCATCAGAGTATGATATTACCATCGATTTTGATCTTCACTTTGAGGAGCAAACTAACCCGGAACTCCAAACAATGTCACAACCTACAAAGTCGTGACGAAAGAAGCAGTGTGGTACACTAACTCACCCTGTGGTGGCAGTGCCAGCCACCAGATCGTATCTGCCTAGCATTTGGAAAGAGAGACCTCAGCGGTTACGATGCTTTCTATCTCTCATCATCTTGATACCTTATACTTATTTCCTTCTATTTGGAAAGGATTTAGAACAGTCGAGCATAGCAATAATGACGTAGGACTTGAACCTCCTGTACGACTTGGAGAAGACAAGACATGTTTTGGCTGAGGGAATCAATCTTCATGTATAGACCGTTGGAAGCGGCGATGATATCTTTCCGTATAATGGTCGCGGGTAGTCCTCTCATTAGGAGTAGTCTCGAGCCAGACCGTCGGGTGGGAATTCCAGTAGCTTCGACTGCTAACACTGCCTGCGAGCGGTTGTGGGATGCATCGTTCCGCTTGATTAGCGCGGACTGGTGTTATATCCTCACCATTGGGCGATGACTACTCTGGCAGGACGGCATTGAATGAGGGTGAAGATGTGTGTATCGGGCAGGTGTTGAACGGTATGTAAGAGCCCTGACCACGCAGGAGATATTGTTGTAGTGGCGTCTTCGGCAGAGATGCCGATGCCTTGCCCATATTCAACACTCCTCAGGGGGAATTAGATGGGAGTTAAGGTAGGTTGAGTCGTGTAATATTCCCGCCATCTGGGTAGGTTACTAGAATGATTTGCGTAACCAGATTGCATATCACTCGATTGCAAAGATAGAGTGCTGCAGTTCCGTCGTGGAAGTAGGATTGGTCTTGGTCGTCTTTCATCGCCTATGGTTTAAATCTACTTTGCAGAGGGCCGGCTTGTCTTTGGATTGAACAGGTGCTGAATCCTGTTCCATGACCATGTAATGGTAAGTGCCTTTCGTATACGGCACTTCCCCGTCTGGAAAGCTATGCAAAAGAATGTGATCTAGTCGATTTGCCTGACTGTTGTGATATCCAAGGGATTATAGTCTTTATGTAGACTCGCATCTGCTTATCCAGTCGGTATCTGGCATATTGTAGGATGGTCAGGTTCCGACATGGCGCTTTCCGTAGGTAACCTTCTTGCAATTGTCTGCTACTTCCATATTGTTCGATTCAAGACTCACTATTACTGGGGCTCTGGAAGAATGGCACATTCGCTAAGTTCCTGCTTCGATTGTTATACGTGGGGGGCTGAGTCCCGTGCAGAGGGTAGCTAGGGAACAATGGACCCTTTTCGCCCTCAATTCCATCTGCAAGATTGTAACCAAGGACTGTCGTAGAAATCAATGTCGCTTTGCCTGAGATTCTCTTGGCTGTTACAATTACATGTATCTCTCCTTGTTGACTCCCAACTTTTCTTGATGCATAACCTTCTTTGTTCTCGTGTCCTTGAAACCATCCAAGCCATTCTCTGCCAATTTCCGGACCTTTGTCTTTACCACACTTCTTTCTCCATCCTCCAAACGGTCTTACCCATCAAACCTCGCTCCAATAATTCAATCCCATCCAAACTAAAATACGACATCTACCCCAGCCAAAACCACAAAGTGAACGCATACCTCTCCCCGAAAATACTTTTATATTCACCCCCTCCCTCCCTCCCCATCCCATCTCTATTTCACATTTCTCCTCACCTACTTCCCATTCAAATCTTCTCCTCCTCTCACACCCTCACCCACCCACCAAAATGAACCCCGAACCCCCCACCACCACCAAAAAACGCCCCGTCTCACCTTCTCCCCTCCCCGCCCGCAAACGCACCACAACCACAGCCCCAACACCCGCCGACCCCAGCCTCGACCGCGTCATAGCCCTGGATCTCAAAATCTACGAGCTTCGGACCAGCATCAGGCGCATGGTCGAGGAGACGAACGTCCAGAGACGGGAAATGGGATGGATGATGGGGTGCTGTGGAGAGTGTTGTATTCGGCGGCGAAATTGAATAAAATAGGATAGGGTTGAATAGGGATAGCTCGGTGGGAGGGGATCTAATGTGAAGGGGAGGTTATATTGTCATTGCTGGGGGTTGGTTGGTTGGTAACCTGATGTAGATCATACTACAAAGTACTTGCTGGAAGCTGTGTTTGTCCAGGGAAATGGTGTCGCTGCTGGTACAGCAGACTCTAGTCAGCAATAATCATGTCATTTTCAGTCATCTTCGCTAGTATCAATATCGGTATCAGATCAGTCAAATCAATCCCAGCTAGATCAGACGGACTATAAACTCGCTCTATTATTATCATTGCATAGGAATCAAGGAACCAAGGAAAGAAGAAAGAAAAAAGAAAAAAGGAATCAGCAATGGCCATAAATGTACAATCCCATGGACCCACGCGCTGGAGAACACGACATAATCATGCAGAAAGTAGTTTTGCTCCGTTGATGCACCACTGCGGTTATAGCCATCGCGGTGGCGGCAGGCTGGCTTAACGACGGGACACACAGCACAGGATACCCGAGCGACCCAGGAAGTAGATCGATCCGATGAAGCGGAACAGGGATAGACCGGCCGTGATCCATAGAATGACTTCGAAGTACCAGGAGGTACGCGTCGTCGAGGTGTTCTATTTCGGTTAGTTTGGTTTATTTAAACCGTTCATGGAGGCATGGGGACATACAGTCAAACACATCTTGTCCACACCCGTGGCAGTAATCAACAGCGTAACCAGCAAGTTACTAAACACCCACAGACAGACCAACACGGTACGGAAGTTCCGGTAGGCATCGTCCAAACTCTTGCCGCCCTCTTCCTCCGGCTCGATCCACGGCGTCAACGCGCGTTTCACGGTCGCCTCGAATTGACTGTCGATATCGGCTTGCGGCTTGTCGATTTCTTCGATGAAGTTCTGTTTGTTGTCGTCGTCCTTCTTGGTCTGAGCGGAGGGCAGGGCTTCGGCCTTGTCGGATCCCTTGGTACCCCAGGAGACATCGTGCCAGTTGCAGAAGGCGTACACCATGAGGATGTTGATCGAAGTGGTCATACCCAGGAAGTAGGCCCAAGAACTGGTGAGAATGTGCCACGGGTCCATGTAGAGAACACTAGCGATGATGTAGATACCGTAGGTCGACACCAAGGCGATCAAAACGATACCTCCACCGCTGGAGCTGAAGAAAGATGCCAGGAACGTGCTCACGCTTTCGTCGAAGTTGAAATCCATCATGCCGCCGTTGAAGGCGCCCACCACCAGGTAGAAGGACAGAATCAAGACGTATAACTGGACCAGGGAGAAGTAGAGGTAAGACAGGATGTAAGGGATTTTCACACTGTCGACGTTAGTTGTTTTTCTCGTTTCAGATTAAGCGGGAGGCATACCCCTTCGGCCTATTACCCAAAGCCATGATAAATTGCAGCGCAAGAACCCAGACATAACCGTATTTGACAAAGTTGTTGACAATGGGCGAGGCCTCGTTTCCGAACGGCCATCCCTTCTCTTTGTTACTCGTACTAGGCGTACCGACCAGGTCCATGATGACGGAACTAGTCAGCCAGTAGGAAGCTGTACCAGTTAGTAATGACCCCGACAAGAGGTGGCAAACGTACCGAGGGAGAACCAGGTCATGATCAATTGACAAACGTTGTAGACCATCTGAATGTGCAGGAAGAACATGCGGATGATGCTGTGACCACTGCGATAGATACGGCCGAAATGCATGATCGAATACAAACCAGCAGCAAACGAACCGTTCAGCCAACGTCTTCTTTGACTGATGAATTCGGCCGCGCCCTCCGGAACATCGGTCTCACCCTTGGACGCCTTGACGTAACTCAGATGCCACTTGAAACCGGCCTTGGCCACCAATTCGAAGCACAGAATACGATCCTCGGCCAAGAACATGTTCTTTTTGAAGATATTCATGCCGTCGATACCCTTCTTGCCGAGACGTTTCGAGAGCGTGTGGTCACCGTGGAAGTACTGCTCCAGCGGCCGACCCATGATAGCGCGATAGCGATACGCCGAGAATGCACCAGGCAACACACTGACATAACCGAACGCACTTTCCAGGGGCTTGTCGAGAATATTGGAGATCTTGTACTCGAAATTCTGCGCGGCGACCAAGGGATTGAGGACCTTGCGCCAACCCTGACCCAGCATCGCGTGGATCTCACCACAGGCGCCACCAAGGGTCTTGTCATTGTAAAAGGCCTCCCAGAGGGCGAGCAGAGACTTGTGGCCGGGTTTGGTACCAGCGTCCAGCAGAATGACGACTTCCGGGTTGAGAATCCGACTGAAAGCGTTGAACAGCCAACGGTGGGAGTTGATCTTCTTGCTGTTCTTCTGCTTCAGACAGAAGATCATCTGCACGGGGGGCAGATTGGTCGACTCATTGCCCTGAGGGCGGATCAACTGCTGCGTCGGAGTGACGGACAATTGGGTGGTATATTCGAACTGCGGCGATCAGTCAGTCGGGCTCCGGCTGCGGCGCGGCCCACCGACCCGAAGGCGGTCTCGGACCTCCGACAAAAAGGGGCGCGGGAAAGCGACTCACAACGTGCGCGATGGTTTCCCGCCCGTCAACGTCCTTCTTCATGACTCCATCCTGGTAGATACCCACGGTCGCCAACACATCCAGTGTGTTTTTGTCGCAAGGCTCGATACCGTCAAAGACCAAGCAGACGACAATCTTCTGCCAGGCGGGACCACCCTTGTTCCAGAACTCGGATTTCTTCAAGTTGACAATATCGCGGATGTTCTGCATCACACCGTGCAGAGTACGGGCGGTCAACACCTTGTCTTCGTTGTAGTAGGTGATGGCGATCAGCAATTCGGTATGCCGATTGTAGATGGCCGGCCGGAGATTGTATCCATTGCGCAGCGTGAACTCGTCCGGATCACAAGTGGCGGCCGTATCTAATTCTTGGTCAGCCGGACACGGCCGTCACCAAATCGCGCAGCACCTACATCTCATGTGCGTGAATTCCTCGGAAAAGGCCTCCTCGGCATCCCGGTATTGGGGTTGAATGGCGTTCTGAATGGCACTGGGCACGGGGTAATCGACACTCAGGACGGAACCCTGCACCAGGTTGATCTTTCTCGTTCCATAACGGCGGAGGGCTCCCGCGCGACTCCCCTCCCGAGAGGCCTTGTCGCCCGCACTCCGGGCATTGTAAATGTCGGAGGCGCCTTCGGATTCTTGATAAGCGGGCGCGGCGAAGACCGACGGCCCGGAATCGTGCAGGGTGTACCGCCGCAGGGAGTCGGTCGAGACGGCGGGATCATCAAAGGGGGTGCCGTAATGACTGGACGTGTTGCGCTGCAGCAGAGATTGCTCCTGTTCATCGTGTTCAGGCTCATCCGCGTGGTAGGGCGGGTGCTATCCAAATTAGAGACAGCCCAGTCGGAACACCGGACGGAAGACTCACTGCATTGGACGGAGAGGTGTGGGAAAAGTAGCTGCTCTCGCTCTCCCGGGGCGAATGGGCCGAGTAGGGTGTTGGCGTACCCATCTTGAAGGTTGAAGATGGGATGGCCTTGGAGATGCGTCGAGGGAGGGTCTTTTGAGGCCACGGGGAAAGGAAAGAAGAATGACGAGGGTTCTAGGGAGGTTCTGGGGCTGGGCAAAGAAAGACTCCCAAAAATAACACCGCAAATTAGAGGCACAAAAATAAACAGGAGCCCCCAGGAGGGAAAAAAGGGCCAAGGGAAAAAAAGGCTGGAGACGACAACGGCACCAGGCAACGGTAACGCCTTGGGATTGGACTAGGGCCTAGATAAACCGACAGCCCAGCTGCTAGAGGAGTGGAGCACCCATGGATCATTGGATACGTGCCCAAGAACTATATATAGGGGGAAACGAGTAGCTACGGGCCACAGCAAATAGGAGGACCAGATGGCGGGGGATCAAAGTCTAAGCCTTGGGAAAGAGTGGCGATACCTGGACCAGCGGCCATGGTTACGGGTGCGATATGATCTGGCGGTCCGGGGGGACTACCAGAATCGCCCGCGGATGAGGCTGTCCAAGTGGTGGCAGGTTGGCAGGAGGATGACCATTCCGTTTTGGCCCGTCAGGAACGATGCAGCCAGGGCTATAGCCACGCCGGGCGGTGCATTTGGAAACGAGAGTAGCGTGTGCGTTGAGATCTCTGTCGTCAGCAGGCCGGCTCCACTGGCGTAAAATCCTTATCCGGGGGATAACCGTCGAGGGGCACCCATGGTCACTGGCGGATATTTAAACTGGCTCATGACCCAGCGTCCCTTGAAGTTGACCGGAGGGAACTGGAAAGGGTCCAGACGGAGGCTCCTGCCCTCATTGCCAAAGGAAGAGGATTGCGACGACCACGACGACGACCGCGACGACGACGCTGAGGGGGGACCGGATGGGGGGGATGGGAGGAGCAGGCGTTGAAGCCGGGCGTCGAGAAAATTCGGCGGACTGTCATGGTTCCCGGATCGGCTCCAGTGGATGACGACAGCCGGAGGCATCCCATTGGACCCAAGAATGAGGATGCCTACTAGCGGCGATTTAGCCCGAGCGACTATCGTAGCTAAGAGTTAAGACCGAGCAGCCATGCGAGTTTGGGAAGAAAGCAGCCAAAGTCGACTTGCTTTTGCTCCGAAAAGACGCGCAGCCCGTGGAGCCCGGCCCGGCTGATATTCCGGGCAAGCGAGGCTAGCCTCGGTGTGATTGGTTTCAATCCGTCAAGCAGACCTGGATGGCCCACAGTGGATCAGCCACGCAAAATTCCATTTCCGGCAATGCCTGTCCATTACTCCTTTGGGAGGTCAAAAAGGAGGGCCGGCGAGAGGGAGGTCAGGAGCAAAGCACAATGGGGATTCTTGTCGGTCAGCCTGCATCAACAATTCCATCAATCATCGGGATGGATACAGCCTCGTTGCTGTTGGATGACCCAGCTCGACACAGCCAGTCTCATCGTCAGCCAGGATCTCTGCCCCATCCGGTCAGCATCAACGGTCACGGTGTTAACTGTTAGTGACTTAGTGTGTCCGTGTCAGGCGAGCCGCCCAATCACTACCCGCCCCAGGCAGCAACCGGATGCCAGGCTCCCCTCAGGCACTCCCACGGACTTCGGTCAGGAATCAGGGGAGACCATGAGGCTGACCTCTCTCTTCTTATAGAGGCACTCGTCCCGTCCTAATTTCAGCATCCAAGCCAAGAACGTGGGTAATCCTGGCCCCGATGGAGCAATCCTCGCAAACGAGATGAATAGGATAAATGGTCTTCCGTACGGTATACACCATGTGGTGGCCGACGAACCATGATTGCCTGGGTTCCCAGCGTTCGACTTGGCCGGCTCCACTCCGGGCGGATCTCCCATGGGCGTGGCGCTCCGTCACCTCCATGTCTCATGCATATTCGGACATTTGACATGCCTTTGATACAAGGAGTGTAGTCGCTGGCTGGAGATCAGATTGTAGAATGTACTTCGTACATATTTATTGCAACTACGGAGTACACAGTGCTTAGTAGTAGTCTGTAGAGGCGGATGCATGATCTATTTCCGGCAATGATGTTACTAATCTGCCCGTGTGGCTAGTATTCAAAGTGATGGCGGATATATATATTGCCTCCAGTGGTTAGACACCCTTGGCAGCTGGAAACAATCAGCTAGCAGACCTTATACTTTTTCACTATCTCGCACTATCATGATACTAGTAGCAAGGGCCTGGAAGGCTGGATTCATCTGGAGTCGCCATCTATTTTTATCCTCAATACAGACAGGGCTGAAGACGTCCCAAGCATCGGGATGGGTCGGATCGAAGGTAGCTATGGTGACCTCCAGTCATCAGGATGCAGGCGAGGAACCTGTCATCATCCCAGTGACCCATTGCCAATGACAATGCCCGACCGGGCTAAGCTTCCTACAAGTGATTGTGCTGGTGGCTTAGCCAAACCCAATTGCAGAGCGTCCAACGGTTGAGATGATTTTTATTTCTAGATGATGATTGGTTAACCGGGATACTGCTTACTGGTTTGTCTTACGAGTAATGTCAGACAGACTTTATAGGACATGGTCAGTGAGGAAACAGGAAACAACCTTTGAGGAAGAGATGCGATGTACTGCATCTGCATGTCTCAGCCTGAATGATTTACCGATTGGCCGTCTTGGCATGCTGAATCAGCGGAATCGGGCCGACTTGCCCCACCCGCTGCAGCGAGCACCACGTGATCTCAGATCACCGGCCTGAGCGTCCAGGCAGCAAGATAAATCGACGGCGGCCTCAGGCTGGAAACACCCCTGGGCGGGTTGATCCGCCCGGCTTAGCGACAAATTACAGTGGCTGGAGGACGTGGCGTGACATGATCTTTGTTTGTTTACATTTGTTCCTCTTCCGGGAGACTTCAATGAGCTCGAATACGTGTCTATGCAGACCAAAACAGTCACACCGACATCTCGAATGCATATAGCTGGGATCGTTCATATTAACAACATACTTGCTATGAACTATGTGACCTTGCTCTTGAGAATGATGCTCACACACAAGTCCAGGAATTGGGGTCGGTGTAATTGCCAGGCCCCGTGTGGATGTTATGTCGGGGATAGCGACAGTGCCGGCGCATATACTCAATCGATCCATTCGCGCTCAGCTTGTTGCCCGGCATGTACTCGGGAGCCTTGCCGTTTTCCACCCAGTCGACCATCGTGCGAAGCAGATTGATCTGCGGCGCCTTGGACGTATATGTCCCCGACCCCTGCCCGATATAGGAAGCGCCGATGCCATTGCCGCAGTGGCCCATGCCGGAGATCTGGAAAAACCGATAAAAGTCATCCAGCTCCGAAGGTTTGGCATTCAGGGCATTCGCGACCCGCCGGTAGTAGAGCTTGCTGTCTGTCGAGCTGATAATCGGATCCGCCGTCCCGTGGTAGGAGAGGAGCTTGCCCCCCCGGTCCCGGAAGGCGGTGATGTTGGGGTCGAACGCCTCGATGTTGAAGGGATTCTGCTCCAAGGCCAGCTTGGCACTGTCCAGCGTCCATTGGCTGGAATTCCAGGTGGTGTCATTGTAGACCACGTAGCGGTACCATTCTTCCGTGCGGCTGTACATCTCTCCGGTGAAGTAGATGGCGGCCGCATCGGCCTCCGCCCCGTAGTTCAGACGAGGATAGTACACCGTCCCATCGGGTCCGTAGAAGTCACTCAGAGCGCGGGTGGCCCTCGCTGCCTGAGCCCCCGTGAGACAGGAAGTGTCTTTGGTGGTCCCATTGCAGATCAACGTCTCGAGAACCGGGGCGCAGAAATCCGGGTCCTCGATGATGCCATCGATTGCCCCATCCACCGGATCGCATTGACGCACGATCTCATCGTGAATCACCGACCAGAGGTCCGAGGAGATGAACTCGGGATCATCAGCCAACCCCACCGCCTTCCAGAGAAAGGCACCCCAGGAGATGAGATTAATAAAGTTCATGGCCGCGGAGCCTGCGATCACCCCGTCGTAGTCATCGGGGAACCGCTGAACCTGCTGGTAGCCCTGGCGACCTCCGGTCGAGCAGCCAAGATAGTACGAGTAATTGTATCCCTCCTCATAGAACAACTTGGTCAGCTGCTTGGCGACCACGGTTCCCACATGCACCGAACGATACGCGAAGTCTGCAAGGACCTCCGAGTTGTTCAGGAAATATCGAGCCGTGTCTCCGTCGTGTCCGGCGTTGGTTCCCACCGTAGCGAAGCCAAACTCGGCCGCAAAGTTGAGATCCCTTTCCTGGACACCTGCCTTGACATTAGCCGTTGCCAGTCATTCATACGTCAAAGGGATCGGCGATCCAGTAGAGAGGGATTTACATCCAGCCAGGCCACCATTCCCAGTGCTCACAAAGCGACCGGTATAGTTCCTTGGGAACCAGGCCTCGGCCCAGAGGTGGCTTCGGTCCGACGTCGAGATGTTCATGGTCACCCGGCAGAAGTCGACACTTGCTTGGACGGACGCTTTACAAACCGAGGCGACCTTCGCCTGGGAGACATTCTGTCCGGCAGCAACATACGCGACGGATCTGACCGTGACATTGGCAATGTCGATTTCACTCCGAAAGGAGTTGCAACGGGTCTGGAAGGGGTCTGTACTGGCGAGTGTTGCTCCAGGCAATGCTGCAAGCCCCAAGAGACTTGCCACCTTCATAATGGATGTTCAAAGCCAAACAGCACAGGATAAGAGAGAGAAAGCGGCGCTGTCGTTGTACAAAACCCCAACGATGAAGTAGCAGGTCTCCCCATTTTATAAGCAATGATCAGCAGACTTCAAATTTGGTTCCAGAGGAACAGCTGTCGTCTCCACCCCGCATTTGAAATCCACCTGACAGATTTGTACTTCACCGGAACTCATTGCTCTGTCCGAGACATGGAGTATTCATGTTTGATTGAGTCGGAACTCCACATGCGTCGTTGTTACCCCGGAAAACCGCTGCAACCCCGGGGTGGGCAGGGGTGACAAAGTTTATCTGGGCCGGCAGAAGATCACGGCAGGTGGGAGCGGGCCGGCCAGGAAGCCTCGGTAGACCCTGAACCTGGTATCATACCAGGAGCATACATCGGGGAACCTTGGACGACGGGATCGTCGGTTGACCCCGTACTTTGCATGTCACTTGCCATCGGACAGCGGGTTCCTCTGTTTGGCTGGCTCGATGGATGTCCGGGCTCTTGCCACCAGCCATATGACTGCTGCTGGACAGAGTATTTCTGTGTCATGGTGTAGTAGGTGCTGGGAGCTCTGTTTTAATCGTTCTTTTAGCATTGAAAGCTGTAGACGGCCATGGGGGGACACGAGGTACCAGTCAGTGCAGAACACGGGGTTGGGTACAACCACCAAACCACTTAGCGGGAAATTACTCCATACTCGGGCATTGTGTAATATGCCGGCCGTCCTCCATATTGCAGGATGGACTACTGCCGTATGCTCCGTCGTGCTGGCGAGGTAGGATTGGAAGCTGATGCTTCCTGCGGAGAGAGAGAGGGGGGATGAATACCCCGCAGTGGGTCATTAATATACACCGATCGTCGGTTCGCGGTTGAGAGTCAAGGATACCTGGCGGGAAAGACAGGGGTGCTCTGGGGGAGCCATGGTGATGAGAGAGAAACGAAGAACGAGAGAGGGACAGAAGTTGCTGGCATCGTTTGTGTGGGAGGTGAAGTGCTCCCTTCGGTGGCTAAGGTAGCTGGTTGCATGAGCGATTCATTCCTTACTGCCTGGGGACTGAGCGGCCCCTTGCCTCAGGCCGGCAACTCCAGTCATTCGGTGCAAACAATCAACGATGGGGGGGATGGTGTTCATTGTCCTACTCTCTCTTTCTCTCTCTCTCTCTCTCTCTCTCTATACATTCCTTCCTTCCACTACTCGTCCCCTCAGGTCTGTCCCCTCTCCATCACCCACGCCGGCACCTTGAAGTCTGGAGGCAACTGATACTGTCCATAGCAACTCTCCGCACTGCACCAATCCAGATTACACCGGCCATACAATCGACAGTAGCACTCATCCGCCCGCGGGCAGCCAGCCGTGTTTAGTCGCTCCAGGCTAATGGCCGCCGATCCCTCGGCGCGCAGGGCCTCGTGCTTAATAAACAGAATATGCCACACGTACGACAGGATCCGACCCGCGATGCGGTCATCCCGCGGCGCTGCGCGACGGTTCGGTGCAGCTGGACTATGAGCGCTGTCGTCGCTGCCATCAAGCAGCCACTGCCGTAATGCGACATACTCTTCCCGGGTGTGCTGCCAGACACTCTCGCGGCTGACAACGAACTGCGCGCAACACTGCGCGCGCACCGCATCGTTTCGACCGAGGAGGACTCGGGCGCCCTCCAAATCCAGGCTGACCTGGTCGCGGCTAAATAGGGAGGCCAACGCGCCCGGTAGAGCAATGTCGGAGGCCGTCCGCGCGCTCCACGGCTCAAGCACCGACTGTAGCGACAGCTCTAAGCTGCCCTGGGCGGGTACCTTGGGGGAGCAGGTGCTGACGCTCCAGTCACAGCGAAGATTGTGGTAGCCCCAGGGGGCCATGGCCGCAGAGACGTTCAATGCCGCCAGCAGCGCCGCATTGTCATAGTCCGACGCATCATTGTGCCAAGCCCAACGGGAACCATGCACAAATACCATCCCGGCTGCAGGGAGATGGGCGTAGTTGTCGATCAGGAAGGTCAGATATCCCATTGCCTCGTGGCCCCGGTTGGCAGGCACCTGCAGATGTGTGCTACGGGGGTTTGGCGGCGCATCCGCAGTGTACACGCAGAGATGATACTGTTCCGCTAGTGGCGCGAGCCACCCGGAGTCATCGGCCGTGATCCGCGACACGACCAGGACGGGCTTGTCCGTCTCCGTCAGGCCTGGACACTCGCCCCGAGGCTCGGGGAGGCGGGTCGCCGTGGTCACATAGGAGACGGTGGTCCAGGCGAAGGACCGACCGGGGGAAGATGGTCGATTGAGGAAGAGGATGAGGCCGAGGATGCCAACGAAGACGGCCAGGTGGAAAACACTGCGACGTGTCCGGCGTCTCATCGGAACGATGCTGCTGTGAATGTTGCAAAGCAAACCCGACCAGAACAACTCGACAAACTGACCAACGTTATGAGAAGAGCCAGATGATTAGTGGCTGATCAGGATTGAATTATGGTGGAGGATTAGGCTCGAGCACTCCTGACTAATCTGCACAACTCCGCTGGTTGATGCACTCGGATGCGCGCGGATCCTCGGCATTCGGTTGTCTCGTTACTGCAGCTACCACAGAAGGATATCTACAGCATGTAGTCAGGGCTGCGTGCAAATGAGCATGTTCTGCCATTTTGCATGAGTACGAGATTCATATGTTTCCCATCAAATTTTATTGACGTCAAAGACAGCAGATGGGTGAAACGCGTATGTCCAAGACAACATCGGATCAATACTCCGTGGCAAAATATGTCTTGTAATAGTTCATCTGCCACTTGCCATCATTCATCACCAAGCGCAGCTTCCCACACCACTCGAAAGTTCTGCTCTGGCCGTTCTTGTACACATATGTGGCATTGCCCTCGATCAGATAGGTATTATCCCCCAGCGGATAGGCATCCTGGGGGTTATGCCGCCTTGACTCGACATCATCCCACGAGGACCGACTGGCTTGGAGCATGGCTACGATTAATGATCGGGTTAACACGAAAAATATGACTTGATTTGAATCGTGAAGACGGTTGACTAACTCGATCTATTGATCCGTCGTTTACCCAGCTCGATCACAGCATCTTCGGTGAAGAGGTCAACGACAGCCTGGGGTGATGCCTTGTTATCGATCGCGCTGTAGTAGTCGTGGATCCACTGCTTTACACTGGCATCATCGAATGTCTCAGGCCATTTGGGGGTATACTTTGGGGCGATTGCCGTCTTTTCTTCAGATACCGAGTCCATGGCTGATCTTCGTGCTCAGACGGAACTATCGTGATGTATCGATCAAGCACGAGAACAACTCTACCGGGATCCACATCAGTTTATACTACAGTCTGTTCTCACCATCGTTCCGCCCTGCCCAACTTTTCCAGACATCAACCGAGCCTACCCAAAGACACGAGACAAGACGCACGCTGACTACAGCTACGTCAATATATGCACCGAATATCGGATAGTTCTCGCAGCCGAGTGGCCAGAGATAAGCCCGTCGATCAAGACCGCGCATGCCTAGGCTGATTCGACACGCCTTTCCGGCTGGATTAAACACTGCAGAACCGTATCTGGCGTCCCGAGCTGCAGCTGATGGACCGAGTGTCCGTCCACCTGCATTCGGCGCATTTCTGTAACCTTGATGCCAGCCACCCGGCGGATTTCGGGAGGCGCTTTGACTCGGGCTTGGCATGAGGTTCTTTGTACTACAAGCCGGGATGGTGATGGGAACTGGCTAGGTTGGGAATGAGTGTTGGGTGAGTGCGGTGGGGAATCGGTAGTGAACGGTGTGTTGTTCCCCGGTATACGTAGTCGTCTTGTGGCTCGGGATGAACTAGTGGGGAAACAATACTGCAAGGTAACAATACTGCAAGGTAGGAAGCAGCACCTAAGCGGGCTCTGAATTGCTCTTCTAGAAGGAGCACTTTTTTTATACAGAATAAGCTATGGGGTTGCCCCTTTATGGGTCGTAGTTGCCCACTGGGACCGCCTGAACACACCGAGTAAGTACTCTCTCCCAACGACACACCAAGGTTGAGCCTTGGGGCAGACAAAGAAAATGAAACCAAAGAAATCAACTTAGCATCTGAATCAGACGAGGCAAGCCAGAAAGCCAGTCAGCCAAGACGATGCTGACGGTAGATGCATTTCACCCTGCGCCACCGGGACACATCCAACGCCCCTTGTGATATACCTCGACCGAAGAAGAAAAGATACGCGGTGCGATTATCTAGATTATGTACGGTGCTCTATACGACGAACAACAAATATTAACAAACAAAAGCAGTGTGCAGTCAACTCCCCCTCAGCTTTCTCCAGACGACCCCGCCTCCACTCACCCTCCACTCACCCTCCACTCACCCTCCACTCCCCCCCTCCAGCCCTACTTCAAGACAGACACAGGTCTGTTGGGTTGAATCGCAGATAGTTCCACAGATCCTGACACGCGTCCTGCAGGGACTTTTCTGCGGTCCAGCCCAATTCACTCGCCGCCCGATCCGCAACCGCTACACATGACTCCACATCGCCCGGGCGTCGATCCGCAATGCGTCGCGGAATCGCTTGATGACAGACATTCTCCATAGCGCTCACCACCTCGGCCACCGAATGCCCGCTCCCGGTCCCTAGATTAAACGTCCGGAAGTTGGTCTGCACCTGGCGCGTCAACGCCGCGGACAATGCCGCCGTGTGCCCACGCGCCACATCCGACACGTGGATGAAGTCGCGGATGGCCGTGCCATCGGGCGTCGCCCAGTCGGTGCCATACACGGCCAGTTCGGTCAACTGCCCCGTCAGGACCTGCACAACCACCGGGACTAAGTTCGACGGCACCCCGCGTGGATCCTCGCCCAGGAGGCCGGACGGATCGCATCCGATGGGGTTGAAGTACCGAAGTCCGATGATCGTCCAGGCGGGATCCGACGCCGCGACGTCGGCCAGGATGGCCTCTCCGAAGAACTTGGTCCGGCCGTACGGGTTCGTAATTCCCGTGCAACCTTGCTCGACGGATACGTCCTGACCGGAGACGGCGTCTCGATACGTCTCCTTTCGGTGGACGCAGTGCTCCTCGCGCAGGGTGCCGTGGTTTTGAGCTAGGGTACCGTAAACGTTGGCGGAGGAGGAGAAGATGAAGGTCTTGATGTCGTGCTGATCGAGGAGACCGATCAGATCGACCAATCCGCCCAGGTTGTTTTGGTAGTACTTCAGCGGGTTGCGGAGGCTGTCATTGACCTCCTTGTATGCTGCAAAGTGGATCACACCCAGGATGTTAGAGCGGCCCTGAGGGGCAGCCACGGACTCCACTGTATGGGAGGCCAGGAGGGCGCTCATGGCGGGGACATCGCGAAAATCGATACAGCTCAGCTCGGCCCGGGGGCAATGGCCGCCGGTGCGGTCAAAGTGCAGTTTCGCGGCCAGTAGGATGCGGTCGAAGACATGGCGGAAGCTGTTGCTCATGTCATCCACGATGATGACGTTGTATCCGGCTTTCAGCAGCTCCAGAGACGTGTGGCTTCCGATGTATCCTAGACCTCCGGTGACGAGGACGTATTGCGCGTCCTCGGCCGGCAGCGAAGGCTCATCGAAATACTCATCCCGGTCGGTCTCGGGCGTTGCGGGTGCGGAGAACAGAGGCGTAGGCACGGGGGAGCTGCCTTCGGAGGGACATAAGACAGACATGGCTGTGCTGATGGCGGAGTGAAGATTACGCGGTGGATAGCAACAACAACAACAACCGACTACTAGATAGTCCGATGGAGAGAACCCTGCCCGAGCGAGGCCAGTGCTGGAAGTACTCGCCAGCGGCCAGCCTCCCCCCTCCCCTTCCCCCTTCCTATGCCGGCCCCGGTTGACTACACCCCGATGATTTCATCATCGCAGAGTCAGTCATCTCCAGCCCGACTACAAGGGCCGGCGCCTGCGCGCCCCTAGCGACGACAAGCGTGGTTCATCCGTTCGCCAGGCCCTGAGGGCGAAAAAAGGGTCTGGTCTACTGTAGGGCACAACTGCACGGCTTGCCTTTTGACTTGATTTGGGAGATATTTGGCGATCGTTATTGTCATCGAATCATTCGGACCACGGAGGCGGCCAAGAATAGGGCATTGGCAATGAGGTCTCAGCCGCGGGCAGTCTACGGACAGGGGGGGGGGGGGGGGGGATGGTTGAGAGCAGTCGGCGACCTCAGGAAATGACGGCAGTCCGGGCCTGCAAGACCTTATCTAGTGGCCTTAGCATGCATTAGACCAATGGTGCTCATCGCTGGCGGGAGTTGGCCGGATCGTCTCCGCGGGCATCGTTGGCGCCTGGACACTAGACAGTCGAGTACGGAGTCGACAGGTCCTCGTTGCGATGCAGCGATGAGCCCCGAGATTCGTCGATGGCGCGCCGAATCGGCGAGGGGAGGAAACCAGGCAGATGCAGGTCTCAGCCAAGGTAAGCCCTAGTCTCAAGTGTGCAGGGCCAGCACATCTCCACCAAGAGGAAAATTCTGTTGCCGCCTTCGTATCGAGGTGATGGCCCTCGACCGGGATCAGGCAACTGGACCTGCAGAGGCGATGGCGATATTTTTTTCAAGGTTGGATTCATCTTCTGTAAGCTGCACTAGTCCCCTAAGCTAAGTGGGTGATTCCAGAACGCTCGACATGCTTTTAATCAAGGCACCCGGCAATCCCAGCTTCCGATAAGCGCTAAGCGGAAATTGGCCATTCGGAGCGGCCCTTGCGTGCGCCCTAATTTAGTGCTTCACACTCACGACACGTCGAAGCCAGCGTCTCCACGGGTTCCTGTTCCACTTTCCCCTGCTTTTTCCTGTTTCCCTGGTCCCGTTGCCTGTGGTTTCTTTTAGTCATTCCGTCTTCGCCGTCTCCTCGGCCTCCACTAACGCCTCCATCATCGCCCCCCAACTGGTTGGTCCGAAGCGCTCATAAAAGTCGCCGACGATCTCCGTGACAAAGATGTAGGTTGCGCGATGGCGCAGATCGCGGACCAGGGCGGGGATCTCCTGGCACGGCACTTCGGTGACCATGTAGCCGCATCGGTCACGATGATAGTGCAGCTCGCGCAGCCGATGCTGGACCTCATTGGTGCGATACCGAGCATATGGCTCCTCGCACACGAAAATCAGATCCGGGCCTGCATCGGCCATCTCGGCGTCCGGGGGCGTGCCCGGGTTGTGTACGACCTGCACGGCCAAAAATATCAACCACGTTGTTTGGTGATTATTCGTCGGGTTTCAGCGATGCCCAGCTGTCATGGACGTATGCCGAGCGCCAGGACCGGAGCAGGATCCGGGTTTGGGAGGGGAAGTGGGCAGTGGACAGGGGGAGGCTTACCAATCGATCGCGGAGGAGGCCCGGGGAGGCCTTGATGTGATCGCGAAGGGCGCAGAGGTACTGGGCCTGGGCGGCGTCGTGGTGGTTGGGCGTCTCATCGACCATGATGCCGCCGACGCCTAGCCCCGTGGTGGCATGGTCGACGGCCCAACTGGCATAGCGATCGATCTCGTCGCAGGCGGCGGCCAATGGCTTGCGGCAGTAGTCGATGCGGATGTAGCCGACGGTGTAGACATTGGGATAGGCGTTCAAGCGAGCCACCTCGCGCGTATAGTTGGCATCAGGGGACGGCAAGGCACCGGGCCCACTGTTGGGGTTGACGATCACCAGGAACTCCAGCTGGGGGTAGCTAGTGATTCTACTCGGACGCTCCAGCGCTATCAGTCACACGGAAAGTTCGGACAGCGAAAGAAGCAAACAAGGAACCGTTCGGAGGAGACTTTACGCGTGATAGAGTCGATCCCAGGTATTAGGCGTTAATGGATAGATATACAAGGGTACGAGAACGCCGGACTTGGGAAGCGTAGTCGCCATTTTGTTGGGAAATTTAGGCGAACTGGGAACTGGGAACTGGAGCTGGACTGGGCTGGACTTGGAACTGGGAAGACGGGATGGACGGGATGGATGAATAATGACGGACGAAGATGGCGGGGGGCCAGGGTATGGCTTGGTTTGGAACCAGAGTCTTATACCAGGATGTAGTATTCATCTATATGAAGTCGCTAGTCAGTACGGAGTCCTCCGTTAGACGAGAGCGACGTGGCCATGACAGGCCAAGACAGCAGGACACGACCCGACCAGGCAAGACGAGACGAGCCGGGACGGGCCCGACCATGGACCACGGACCATGGCACGCATGGCTGGACCAAAATTAGGGTATAATTTACTCCGGAGTATTATTTACTGACTATTATTTGGCAACTTGCAAGAAAAGTACCCACGCTAACCACCACGCTAACGGCGCTAGCCAACAGGGCCAGACTCAACCATCCAAGCTTTTGCCTCCCGGCGTGGGTGTATCTGTCACCAATCACGACCGACCATCAGCTCACACGCGTCTTAGCGCCAGATATACTCTACTAGTCGATATCCAGCGCTAAGGTACTTCTTACGATGTACCATCAGTGTTTGTACCTATCAACTAGACTAGTAACCAGTAGAAAGCCCCAGCCATCTCACGTCGGCATCAAATCGGCAATCGTCGCCCCCTCGGGATCAAAACTCTCATAGTAATCCTCGCTCAACGTGGTCAGGAACAGATACTCGGCCTTTCGGCTCATCTGATCGACCAATTTCCGCAACGTGCTGTTGCTCAGATTGTCAGGCACCGCGTGTAGCATGTATGCGTAGCCGGTGCGATCGGCACTCAGGGCGTTCAGGCCATGGCGGACGGAGAAGTAATCCTGGTAGGTACTCTCGAAGACGACGGTGAGGTCGGTGGTGGTGCTGTCGTAGCGGGTATCCGGGATCGTGCCGGGGTTGTGGATCACCTAGCATGTCATATCCTGATTAGTGCCGTGCAAGTTTTGTGAAGGGGTATTTTTTTCCCGCCCTCGATCTATCTATCTAGGGCGAGTCTCGCTTACCATCCGATCCCCGCTCAGGCCGGAGGAGTTCTTCACGGCTGCGTTGATGGTGTTCATGTATTCGACTTTCGTGGCGGAGTAGTCGTACGGTGCTTCGTCGAAGAAGATCCCGTCCATGGCCAGCGTGAGGGATTCGTTGGACCACCCGGCGTAGGTGGCGACTTCGTCCAGTACCGCAGTGATGTTGCGGGTTGCGTACCCGGTGCGGACGTATCCGACTTTTCGCACGTTGGAGTACGTTCCCAGTCGTTCGACTTGGGAGGCATATTCGTCTGAGGGGTAGGCGGTGGACCCAGGTCCGCTGGATGGGTTGATGATGATGGTGAAGTTTAGGTCCGGGTGGGCGGTGACGCTGGGGATGTCAATGACTGGACTCTTCAATCATTGGAGTTTGGGGAGGGGTCATACGAATCATATAGAGGATCCCAGGTCGTGTCGTTGGTGGGCCAGATATACAAGGGGAACAAGACGTTGGTCTTCTTGCCGTGATTTTTGCGCGTCAAGATTACGGCGCATGGCACGACTATCACAATGATCACCACAAGGGCTATGGCAATAGCAATGGCAATGCACCAGGGGCGCCGGGGTCGCTTGAGATTAGGGCGAGGCATCCATGCGGCAGCCGGCCGGGACTGGCTGGCAACGGTCAGATCAGGGAGATCACGGAGTATAGTAGTCAGTAGGCGAGCTGGGGCCCGACCTGACAGCGCGCGAGAAGTGATATAAACCTGGGGAATGCAATGGATTCGATGGAACGCGAAATGGCGGGCTCGTCCGACTCACCTGCAGGATGTCAGAGCTAGCCACAGCGACTAGATGGGTGAGATGGCCAGTGGCGCGATAACGACAAAGAATTGACTGATGGAGACCTGATGCCAGGCGACGAGGCAGTCACTATGACCGTCTTTTTAGGCCCGGGCGACGCTGACCAGGCCAGTAGAGATGATAAGGGCCCCGTATTCGAGTCAGACATGCATAACCACCCACGTTAGCGCCTCTTTCGTGGCCACTAGACTAGTGGTGACGGTGGTCCCCAACAAAAGTAAACCGGACAGTAGAGAAAAAAAGAAAAGGAAAATTCCTACTCTGGTTGCTTGCTGGCGCCGGACCCTTCAGTTCATTTCCTGTGCGGCGACGTGCACCATGGATACATGCATCTGCTATAAATAGTTATATTAATTAACGAGGGCGCGCCTCCCCTCGCGGCTGAAAGGGATCTGGTCTTAGTGCGCAGTGACCAGCATCGCCATTGATAATTATCTGGATACCCCGTTGCAGTCTGGGGCAGCGTTAAGGTCCAACGCTGATTTGCCTGCCACCATGGGACTGGAGTATCTGGGCCTGGATGCTGTGGGATGGCATCGGATGATATCGACGTGGTGGGATAAGGTAGCCCTGCTCTCTTTTTGCCCCCTTCCTTTCTGCGGCAACTTCCTCCTAACAGTCGCCATGTTTAGGTAATAGCAGCATGTTTATTAGCGACCATTGTTCTTGGTGTGGTTTATATCTTGGCCGTTATCGGCCGGAAGATCTACAAGATTTGGCAGGTATGTCATACACCTGGACACCGTTTCGTGCCGTTGAGAATGCGCTGACGATTGGAGCATTCAGGCGCGCCACCAACTTTCCGAAGTTCCAACGGCCGTTGCCCGTTATTTTGATCAACTCAAAACAAAGAATGCACCCCTTGCGTCGGAGAAATCGTCCGCGAAGGAGCTTAAATCTTTTGGTGTTTTTCTCGGCGGATTTTCCAATCCTCCGACGCCTGCCGAGGCCACGCTTCTCGCGCAATGGGATATTCTCGTCGTGGATCCCCTTCAAGACGGGGTTCGGGACGTGTTAGCGGGCCACTCTACCTCGTCGCATATTCTAGCCCGGATTGATGTTCGAAGTCTGGTGCGCTCCGATGCTAGTCGCGATAATAATGATGTCCTCGAATCTCTGCGCGTGGTGGTCCAGACCCTGACCACTTCCCTCGGCCGCAGTCAAGGCGCTTCGCCTTTTCATGGCGTACTTCTGGCTGACTGTCTTGCGCAATTCCAACCCGTGGTGTTGAATGAGTTGGTCAAATACATGAACCACCTCGGCCTGGTCGTGTGGCTGGAATTATCGCCACCGGAGTACCTGAGCGAGCAGCAAGGCCGGGCCATTGATATGACACAGATCCGTGGTGTGGTCTACCGCAACGGTACCATCCTAACAGACGGCGACAGACGCAATTATTTTCAGATGGCGGAGATGCGCACTGCCATGCGAGTCGTGGCGTCACAAAAGGCCGTCGGTGACTCGGCTATCGCCATGTGGGACACAATTGACAATGACGTCGAGCTCTCCCATCACGTCCTTGGACGCAGCTTCAAGTGGTGCAACTATAACAGCGCCCTATGCTGGATCGCACCCCAGTCGGCACTCACGAACGCCGATATCGCCGTTGCGAAGACGGTGACTCAGGAGCCCCTTGGAGCCATGATGTGGTTGAAGCGCGGCGAGGTTCTGGAAGCGCATGATGTTTGGAGATTTAATAATAAGGTTAGTTTTGAGCGAAAGCCCTTGGTAAAAGGCTCTGCAGAAGCTGAAATTTTGAAAGATCTCTCAGACGCCGTGCCGAAATGAGGGAGTGTATGACTCTCTGGAGTCTTTCCTCCCGGGCCTGAGGGCAAAGCTCACCTTATCGCCCCCGGTGAAATATCCAGGGGCCGATAGTCGCGGCTCTGCAATCCATGGGCTAGAATGGTCCGGAAGGACCGAAAGCCCACAAACAGATATCCTTTCTGTCTCCCCTGACGGGACCAGCTATACAGGGCTGGGATGTTTTCAGATCGGTTTAGACTGCACATCGAAAGACGTTGCCGACCTTCTGGAAAGCCAGCGGCAAGTTAGGGACCTCGATCTGCTTCAGCGCATCCAGGCAGACGAGCTGCGTCTAATTACCGAGCCATTGCGTGTCTTGCTGAAGGCCCAAAGCTCGTATCCTTACATTTCCTCGGAACTCCAGTCTATCAGAGATTTGGTTGACCTTCTCACTGTCTGCAGAGGTGACGAGAATGATAGACTTCGAATTTATGTTGGTCTGCACTCGGGTTTCCGCACCCGCTTGGGAGCCCAGATTTGGGGGTTACATGATCTTGATCCAAGCATGGGCGTGCTGAATATCTATCTATCCGGGAAGACGCAGGACCGCACTGGCACCATTCTCCACACATATCTGGCCAACCGAGGATTTAGCCGTTCTCAGTGCTTCTTGACAGAGATGGCTCTGGCCGCCGAGAATCAGATGCTGTCGCAGATCTGGGACTTGCCTCAGCGTATGGTCGACGATGTCGAACAACTTACTCCGGCTGAGACACTTGCATGGCTCCGGCGTCTGGCCTTGTCAAGCCATGACGACCCCGTGAAATTGTCTGCCAAGCTACGCGCCTGCGGAGAGTACCAGGTCTTGGATGCCCCGTCTCTAGCCCAACTCCGAGACCTGAACTCAAGTGCGTATCTTGATGAGCAAGTCTCGCCCGCGGAGGTGGTTGCTTCACGTCTGGAGTGGTTTAGGGAGCAGGGATGCTGGTGTCCCGATCCAGCCGCTGCTGAGGCTCTATTCTGCGAGGTTGATGCCCAATTGCCAGGGCTTCTCATGGATGGACAAGCAGAATTTCTGGATCAACTAACAACTGTCTTCCAGACCATCCTCCAGAAGGGTGAAATCGATGCCAGCGCCGATATTCTAGCTCTGAGCGTGTTCTGCGCTTTCCGTCGTCTTGCACTGAATGAAATCTACCTGGAAGTCCTGGACCGCAACCCTCTGCCCAACCTCGAACCAGTCCAAGCGGCCTGTTTTGCTGAGATGTATGCCTGTGGTGCGCGCACAGATATGTATTTTGATACCACACCAAAGCGTCTGGGACAGATCATCTGGCGCTGGTACCGTGCCTATTATCACAAATACCAGCCTCCTCAACGAGAGGAGGTTTTCACGGAACTCCCGACCGCGTACGCCTCCATGAATGTGGATTTGGATCCCAATGCAAAAGATACCATTCCTTGGCACTATCGTCTGACGTTCCTGGGTATCTTCGCTGTTCCGGCGCTGATCGATGTTACCATGCTGACGACCGTCGGACGAGGCCTCTATCTGACCACCTACATGAGTGATCTGGATAAAACTCTCGCCACTACTGCATTGATGATAGCCCTTCTCGTCTGCGGTGGGTTTGGTAGCTGGATCAGCTCTGGTGGTAGCTACTACTTGTATGCCATGGCGTTTCCCGCAATGAGCATGTTCGTCCTCACCCGCTTCATCGCTGGCCTGGCGGTGGCTTTCGTCGGGGGCATCATCGCACTGATCGTGGTTGGTGTGCTCAAGGGTTTTGCGGCAGGCATCTTGTTCTTCCTGTACTTTGTGATGCTGTCGACTTATCTTATGACCCTTTCAGCTCTTTCGGTCTATCAGCTTCCAGGATATCAGTTTCAATCGGTGAGTGGATTTCTATGCAAAGTCGCTTCAAGCGGAGGCAGAGATCCAGTTACGTGCGCAGCTACTGACCATAATCTCAGGGGCGATCCACCATCATGGCATGCATCCCGATTCTTTTCATCTCGCCAATTGTTACCTTGTGGGTGCATCGTGACTCGGTGATTTACCTCTGCATTTTGGGACTGTTTCTGGCAAACCTGCTCCTGGGTGCACGGAGAGTCATCTCCCGGTGGAACAGATGGTATCTGAATATCCCTTGTGTGACGGATACGGAGGTTGTCAATTGGTACATGCAAGCTCAAGGATCGAGCTATATCGGGTCCTCAACCGAGAAGGTGAAGGACGTCGGAGCAGATGCCCGCCAGGCCCTCTTGGCCAGCGTCCACAGGGAAAACAAGAAGTGGGTGTGGAACAAGAAGACGACAGACCCCTTCATCGCCAAGATGGCCGAGGGCTACTCCGCCACGACGTTTCTCCTAGGATGGTACTGCCGTTATTCGAGGACTAAGATGCCTTTGCCATACAGCCCCACCTGGAACCTGCAACTCAAAGCGGCGGTTGATACCATGTCCGAGATGCAAAAGGGTCTGAAAATGCACAACGCCTTCTTGCACTGGCGTCACACCGGTGCCGACGTCTGGTGTGGTATCTTGTACTTCATAGTCGCCCTGTCCGATAAGTGGTCGGCGTTGCTCACGGGCGAGTCCATTGTCGGTTTGTCCGCAGCTAACAGCGCAAAGTATCGCCTCACTGTGGGTTTCGCGCTAGGGTACTATCTATTAGGCGCAGTGATCCTTGACGCCGTCTCGCAACCACTATGGACACTCGTCCATAAGGCCACTCCTCAGCCCGTCTCCTCGCTAGCTAGCCTTCGCGAGGTTACCCTCAACGACGCCAAGGCGCGCCGGAGATTGTATTGGAGATCTCTTATGAAATTCTTCTTTCTGCACATCTGGGGTGCCGCCGTCACCATGGCCATCATGTGGACCTTTGAGGGTTCGATGACCTCCACGATCATGTACTTGTGTTACGTTGGCTGCTACAGCGGTCTTCTCTGGTATCAGTACAACCGCATCTTCACCGGGCCTCATGTGGCCGGTGGTCTCGCTATCTCCGCCATTGCTGGATTGGTCGTGGGCATTATTCTGCATGAGGTGCTTCCGGCGTTTGAATATAGCAGTGTCATCGGCCTGGCTTCGGGCACCTGGAGTGCCGCGATCTATTCCCTCTTGAGGTCTGACATCGGCCTGCCAAGCTCCAAGGGCCCGACGGAGGAACCCACTCAGCTTGATGTCCAAGGAAAATCGTTGTCTCACGGTGTCAGCACTCTTGAGCCATACCCAGATCTCTCACAGAATACCATGTCTCAGATGTTCGACAACATCCTCATGCTGTCGGACGAATTCCGATACAAACTGGATCCTGCCCAGCATCCGGGGGTTGAAGTCATGCAGATTCTTCGCTCCGACCGCCAGCTCTGGAAATCAAAGCTGATGCAGGCCGCATTCCCGGGCGCTGCTGAGTTGGTGGGACGCGTCGCAGAGCTCTGGCAAGCGGGAAACGTAACCGTGGAGCTTGTCTCAGCAGCTCACCTGATCCAACCGGAACAGAAAATTCGCGCTATCAGTCGGTGCGCCGGAGATCATGTTCACATTTTCGTCGTTATTGGCCCTGATCTTGTTGGCTACGACTGGGTATCCGACATCCGCCGAAACTGCCAGACCATTGCAGAAGCAGTCGTCCAAGCCACTGCAGAGTTCAAACTGGGGCTTTCCCACGACCATTCCATGGTGGCAGAGCTTCTGGTCGCAAACGACCGACAGGGTGAGGATATCTCCTTACCCGAGGGCATCAAGCGCCAGTTGGAAAGTAGCTCGACAGATCGAGGTAGAGTCATGAACCACGGGCAACAAACGATTTTGCGCCACCTTCTGCTCGGTATGGATTGTGATCAGGAATGGGATCATCTTCCTCAAGCGGCAAGATCTTTGCTTCTGCGACGGACTTGCGGTCAGCCATGCCGTGTGTCATCAGAACAGATTGCCTGGCTTCGCTCTAGAGCGTGCACCGGCGAGACCCTTTCTATTGAGGAGTTCATTGCTCGCTGGAATCTGGGTGTCAAGCTGACAGTCGCTGTGACATGTTTCGCTGCAGCGTCGGAAACGCATCACCAAATCCAAGATGAACCGGAGTTTATGAACTCCAAGTACGATAAGCCGATTCGGAATCTTCTTGCCCTCACCGAGCACACTCCAGCAATTGGCTTTACCGAAGCGCTTCGACTATCCTTTGCTCGCCTTGTGCAAATTTGGCACGCGTGTATCAAGTTTACTGTCATCTCTCTGGTGGCAGACCCGGAATATCAACGCGAGTTGGATTCCATGCTTCGAGGGCAGCCGTTGATCTTTGCTGGGCCTATTAATTTCGTGTTGAATGGAGTCTGGATGTTCTGTAAACACCTGCAACGCCTCATCATCCCGTTTGTTCTGGTATGATCAATCTGTCTCCTGTCGTAATATATACTGACCTTTCCCTAGTTGCACGGACGGGAAAAGCTCTCCAACCTTTATCGCAACAGGAAGGACTGGAAGACGGTGGTCCATCAAGACCGTATCGTTGTAGAGAGCTTAAGCGGCATCTCGACCGGGTTCTTCCGACCAGAGTCAGACGGCACTCTCCAGCTGTATCAATACTCGGGACGCCACGATCACGAACCGAGCGATTACAAGCAACTGGTGGCTATCAACACGTACACCGACAAGCTAGTCCTTTCGCGTCGCCAAGAGTACCGTGGCGATGCTCTGCTCAACGAGTTCACGTATGAGTACCCGCAGGACAACCGGAAGGGGCGTAAGTTGCCCACTCAGCGAGAGTGCACGCAGGGCGAGTTGAGCGGACAGATCGTCCAATATGACAAGCGCGGTTACATGAGTTCCGGCTCCGCCATGCGAGGGGTGAACCCGGTCGAATTCAAGTTCTGGTACCGGAAGGGTGCCAAGTTTGAAGATGAGCTCCTGCGCGCCGACTATGTTCTGCCGCATATCAAGATCCATGTGGCCTGGTGCATGCCTCCTCCCAACCGACCGGAGAGACAAGACAAATGGATCCCTTATCCGCGGGTTACCGATGCAACATTCATTCAAGGCGATGACACCCACAAGGCCAAATGGACTTATGACCACAAGTTCCACCCTGTCATTGCCACAACTTTGAACGGCGAATCAGTGGCCACCCCTGCGATGATTCACGAGGATTGGTTCAAGGTGTTGCAGAAGCCCAGCAGATGCAGCTTCTTGGATGATAACCCGCTGTTTTCCTTCTCGTCCATCAAGGCGAATTTTGTGTCGCGTCTTCTGGGCTTGAATGTGAAACGGTACCCGATTCCCACCTCTCGTGCCCGTGCCCATCTCTGGAAGTCATGGAAAGGAAGCAAGGAATTTGATGCGATCACGGCCCGGTGGCTTGACGAGATCATGTTACGGTCCGACCGTGTGCTCAAGCCATATTGGAGAAACCGGGATATGGGTCGGCTTGAGGCAGCCGCGGATTATCTTGATGCCCAAGCGGATACTGTCCTCGCTCGGGTGGACATTGACCCCGAAGTCAGCTCCTGGACGCCATTGGCCTTCAAGATTAGTGATCTCTCCAGTTTCGGGCAGGGAGGCGATTCCCGCATTAACACCCGAACCCTTTCAACCCAGCTACAAGACAGCGACACAGAGCTGCATGTCCTCGCCATGGACACTGGAACTTGGCCCAATGAGCCCGGTGGTGTATCTGCTTGCCGACGAGACATGGTGAACGACCTCAAGGCCATCCGTTGGCATATCCTGGCTGAAGCAGCCAATGACTTTGGGGTTCCCCGGTTCCAGATAGAAAGAAACGTCCAGTCGCTCACCGTGTTGCCGCAGTGGGGTCTGGACTTCATGAATCCCACCCATGGCATGTTTCAGAATACACTGGACTCTGAAGTTGTGCAGAAATCCCACGACACCAGGGTCGCGGATATTGAGCGCAACTTCATACCCATCCTGACTAGTATCGTTCGTTGCGCACGAACCATGCACAAGACCCGGGCCCATATTGAGGAAGCCACCAAGGCATTGTGTGATCTGAACACTTACTTCGAATCGACCCGGAACTGGAACGACGTCTGGATGAGTGACACGGTGAAGAGGGCCTGGCGGGAACTCTGGCTCACGGAGGACATGGAAGACACCATCCCGGTTTCGGAGTGGTGGAACTGCGAGCACCCTACGCTGCAGCAATTGGATACAGCGCTGGATATGTGGCATCGCTGTTAGCTTCCCCCCCCCCCCCCCTTGAATGCATCGACGCGCTAACTAACCGACGTTTAGATCTCTTCATCTTCTCAATTCCCGTTCCGGAACGAATCCCTGATGTCTTTCAAGTGTCGCATCATTTCACCGGTGCCACATATGGTGTGATGTGCAAGGTCAAGCGCAAGTGTGCCCTTCATGTTTGGGACCACTGTGTCAGCTTCCGGGAGATGACAACCTTCCTGTCTGCCGCTGTCTCTTTTGACTCCACGTTCGTGAACTCGACCCTAATATCTCTGGGCCATCTCTCGTGTATTCTCATTGAGCATCATGCGGATGTTGTCTTGCCCTGTGCCGAGTACTTTAACCCGGGCTGGGAGATTGAACTGGGCACTTGTGAAGGTGTTCTGGAGCATCGCCGGGCCTTCCATCGCAAGATCGATCCGGTGGTCAACGGTATCACCAGCATGGAGAAATACAAGCCCATTGAGAAGATCAAGACGGAGACGCCCACCGTTGTCATGTTGTCTCATATCCGGTAGGGTCCAATCCTCCAGTCCCTTGGGGCTTTTTCTTTGGTCTAAAGCTGTTGCTGACTAGTTTTCAGATACGTCAAAGATATCAAGACAGCAATCATGGCCACCGATCTCATCGTTAATCAGTGGGGATTCAAAGACTACCGCCTCCACATCTACGGCGATATGGAGCGAGCCCCTGGATATGCATCGGAGTGCCAGGAGATTATCGCTTCCAAGTCTCTTCGAGACCACGTCGTCCTTAAAGGATTGGGCAACCCCTCGGTTGTGCTTCAAGACGGGGTAAGACCCAACTCTGAACCTGCCCCTCATTTACCTCTCACTAACACTATCTAGTGGCTTTTCATGAACTCGTCCACATCCGAGGGACTTCCCTTGGCGATGGGAGAGGCCGCGCTTACCGGTGTTCCGGTGGTGTGTACCGATGTTGGTGCCTCATTCTGTGTTGTTATGAACCGCGACACCGGCAAGAAATTCAGTGAAGTCGTCCCACCCAACGATGCCTTTTCGCTCGCTTCAGCTCAAATCCAAGTTATGGCGCTTCTCGGGGAATGGAGCAAGTTTGCGGGTGACGAAGAAGGTTACGTGCCACCATCCCTGGGATTGCGGCCGTCACCCGAGGAAGTCAAGCGGATCTCACAGCGCATGTACGAGAAGGTCGAACAACGTCGCCAGTTCGGTATGCAGGGTCGAGACAACGTGCTCAAGAGCTTTTCCAGCCACCGGTACCTCCGGGAACACGAGCAGATGCTCTGGCTTGGCAAATACCAGAGCCAGAGCTATGTCGCTCGGGGATCGTTGGCCTCTGCCGGCTCCAGTGGGTTCTTCAAGGAGCGAGTGACGATCGAGCAGATTCAGGATCCTCTATTGCCTCCAACTCCGCGGTGGCCGGGCGCTAGACGGGAAAGCCGTCGAGGGTATTTTGGATATAGCTCGTCGAGTACGCAGTCTCTGTGCTGAGAGGTTGTGTTTCGATGGCGCACAGAGGAAGGTTGTCGAGGAGAAGGAGCTGTATATAGATGATTGGATGTCTTTTAGTAGCTAGACTTAATCAGGATAATCTTAATCGACCTCTTGGTACATACCTGAGCCCAACCTGTGCCCGATAGTGAAGAGTCTCACGAGCTAGCTATGGCAGGAGAAGTAGGAAAAGGCGTACGTCCAGACAAGTTTCAAGGCTGAAGGCCTGAGCGATGAGAGGAATCTGGGAGATACTGTGCAAGAGGGATGTCTTCGGTCTTGTGTTAGCGCGCAATGTCCTGTATTAAAACGGTACCATAACGGTGACCTCTTAGCACGGCATACTCCGTATCTGTTGGGAATCCCTAATCTCCTTTCCTCTCCCCACCGTCATCTCAGAGTCAATCAACAACCATCATCCCACCATGCCCGCCACCATCGCAGAGATTCTGTCGCCTTCCCCAGACGACCCCGCCCTCGTGGAACGTATCGCCTTCCGAACAATCGAACCCCCCATCACCATCCTCCCACCAAACCCCTCCTGGCCGCATCGATTCTCCGAAATCAAAGAACGGATTCAAAAAGCCCTCGAGCCTACCTTGGTTCTAGACATCGCTCACTCCGGTTCAACCAGTGTTCCCAACCTCCCCGCCAAAGACATTATCGATGTTGATCTGACCTTTTACGACCCTACGGATGAAGCATCTTATGTGAAGGCGTTGGAAAACGCAGGGTTTCGCTTCCTCCTGCGGGAGCCGCAATGGTACCAGCATCGCTTCTTTGTGGAGGATTGGTCCAGCACAGGCTACCATGTCAATCTGCATGTGTGGGGTCCCGACTCGCCGGAAGTTGCTAGACACCGCATCTTGCGGGACTGGTTAGCGAAAACACCAGCGGATCGGGAGTTGTACGCAAAAGCTAAATGGGAAGCGGCGGAATGGACGGTGAGAGGGGGGAAGTCTATGGTGGAGTATACTCAACGGAAGGACACAGCGATTCAGGAGATTCTGGAAAGGGCATTTCGGGATTTGGGTTATATTTAATGAGAGACTTGAGACGGTTGGTGAATGGGTTGAACAAGCGCCCTTCTCTTGATATGCAATGCATCGCCAGCATATCCGTATATTATCGTACCCCCACCTTTCCTCGGCGGAGGGCGGGGGGAATGCATTTGGATACGAACATAGTTTACGGAGTACCCGGTCTCGAAAAGCGGGGACGCCCGGCTTACAGGGGCACTCGAGTCTGGTCGATCCGACCTCAATAACAGCAGAACGTTGGATACATTTGGCTGATCGGCACTCGTCACTTGAGGAAGGCGTGCGGTAACATTGTTTTAGTGTTATGGATCAAGTCTTCAGAAGCTGTACGGATCTCGTGTAATCCCACAGGTCGGTCGACGGTCCGCCGAGTCAGGTGATTGAGGCTCTGGACGGTGTCACGCATCTTGTGCTTGCCATTCCTCGCTTTCCCGTTTGCCCCTCAGCTCGGAATACGGGTAACATATCCTTTCAACTCCGGGCAGGGAATACCCTTGAATAACACCTTGACATGGTTCGAACCGCCCAGGGCAAGGCCGGGAAGAGGAGTAGACGAGGTAACCCACTATATGCTGATGTATCGCTGGTGGGAGCCTGTTAACTAACCGTGGGGCAGGATGGTGAGCAGTTTTACGACAATAGATTGGTGGATTAGCAATCTGACAGAACACAAGTCTTCGCTGCAGAGCAAGCCACCACAAGTGTGATGAGCAACAGCCTCGCTGCGGTCGGTGTCAGCGACTGAACCTGGAATGTGAGCCATCTGACTTTATAGTCCCTTCCAGCTGGTGCTCGTCGACTCTCAAAACCGCAGTCGTAGAGAATGGAGGCCCTGCATCAACATGCGACGTATTCAACAGTATAGCCGTTGTGTCCCCCAATCAGCCAGAATCAGCCTCCCAGTTGCTACCAGCTTTAGACGCCGAAAAGGTCTCATTGATTCAGGCCTACCAAAATGGCATTGCGGAATGGATGGATCTGTTCGACGACGAATCGCACTTTCGACGGGCGGTCGTTAAACGAGCCGTAGATTCCCCATTATTGATGAATGCAATCTGTGCCTTGATCGCGAGACAGGTCGGCATCGCCGATCGAGAAGAGGTATGGAGGGCCACCGCAGCCCGATACTATGGAGAAAGCCTCCAACAGTTGATTACCGCCCTGGAACTTCCAGCGTCGTGTCCCGAAGACAACCTTGCTGCGACAATTCTGTTGAGCAGTTACGAACTTCTCGCTCTCCCAGGACTGGATCACCAGCGTCATGTGTCTGGCGCTTTGACCCTCATCCGAACCCACGCATGCAGAGCCAGTTCAAACGGCATAATGGGGGCTGCATTCTGGGTCTACGCCCGGCAGGATGTCGCCATGGCGTTGGTACACGAATGTCCCACGATGCTTCCGCCCGAGGAATGGGGGGTCTCATGGGCCGAACAGGAAAGAAAAGAAGACAAGCTTGGAAACAAAATGGTCTGGCTATTAGCTAGGACGATAGCACACACATTTCGAAAAGAGGTTGTGCTGTCTGTCAGATCGCTTTCCGATAACAGAGCCTACCTCAGACGAGAACTGGATGCCTGGTTGGAGAGCTTACCCGACTCATTCCACGGCATCCCCTATGAGTACCCTACCCCGGAAGGGTTTTCCAGGCTCTGGTTTGCCGTCCCATCGACAGGTGAGAAAGCCATCAAGGCTATCCGACCGTTACGTCACTTTAAATAACAATCCTCCAGCGGCAGCGATGTGTATGTATCATTTGGCTCACCTCTTAATGTTCATGGAAGGCTGCAACTCGCTCTTATCCACAGAGGATGAATCACAGGTAGGCCATACCCAAGGCAATCGGGCAATCTCTTGTGAAACCCTTCCTGAGCAGATCTAATTTGTATACAATAAGTAGTCCAAAGTTCTTGATCACGCGCAGTCAATCGCCGCTATAGCCTTATCACCAATTCCCGACGCGGCATTAGTGCAGGCAGTACAACCCCTCTATTATGGTGAGTCATCCTTGGATATTCCTTATGATTCAAGCTTAATGGAGTAGCGGCAAAGCATATCGACTCGGTTGCCAAAAAGGCCAAGATATGGGCACTTTTGGATCGAATTGAAAATCAACTAGGGTTTCATACGGGTGACCGAATTAAACAGCTACAGGAGCAAGTGACACTATGTTAAGATAACCAAGGCAATTGTGTCACATTTCTCTCATGGAGATTGGGGTTCGACGCAGATTGAGCCAATGTGTTTAGATTTGACCCAAGGTCTGATCGAGAAACTATTATCCCTCAGATATATGTATCTATACAGACTTGATTTTCTAGAATCAATGAGACCTTCCCTATTTAGATGAGGCCGCTTTGATGAGGGCGCTCAAGAGATCACTTACTAAGTATTTCTTATCATTGGTCAATGCTCAGTAAGCGCGCAGGGCTTAATTAGACTAGGATTAGTTATTAGTTACGTGCATCCTAAGCTGCTCATACTTTAATATTGTTATATAGACTATAAACTATCTTGAAAGGAAATGGAATCTTTTTTCTTATAATAAAAATTAATAATATTATAAGGTTATTGGTCCCGGCAGTTACGGGACCAGATAAAAAACTAAAAATAATAATCATTAAAAAATCTGGTATATATCCTTCTCAAATTATATTTAAATGTTATTATCAATCCCTGAGGAACATAAGTATACTTCTTATGGCATAATTTATGAGGTATTCTAACCTATTGTAGTATTGACTTCAAAAATGATGAAGCAGCAGTCTTCGGTGACAGTACAAAAACTTTATATAGATGCTATTTTTATCTGGTATCAACAGAATCTGTTATTAATAGAGACTTATACTATTGCAGTACGGGGTGTATGGAAATACCGTAAAAATAAGGCATAGTACAAAAAGCAGCATTTACTGGTTGTGACGCAGCATGCAGACATAATCCTCGAGTTCCATATTTGGAACTGATATAGTCTCAGAAATTATAAAAACAAGTTCCGAGGCTCTAGCGTTCAGCCACCCACGCTAAACCACTGAGTTCAGATATGATGGAATGCAATGGATGGCAAAGCAGAAGGTAGATGAGCTTTTGAAAACCCGTAAGAAAAAGTTAGAGGATGTTCTTGTGTAGCATGCTACACAGGAAGTTCTGTTGAACTTGGAATAATTTGATTAATAGCATGGAACTATACGAAGAATGCTGCAGCGTTCTAGTAGGTAAACGTAGCCAAATACAGAAAGTGCGGTAACATGACATCCGACGCCGGGAATGCCATAATACTGTCCTACACACTTAATCAGGGTCATGGTCTCATTTACTCTACACCTGACACAGAAAAAGTGAAAGTAATCATAGATCACCCAGACGACTGTCAGCGACTCATTTGATCAGTGGATACCAAACTATCCCTAGAATAGGTTCGACTTATCATTGTATCATCTATGCATGGGACAGCAATTAGAATGATATATAGAATATTTGGATCAATAATATCTTGAGTTTCGTTTTTTGAAGCAATTTAATCCAACAGACGATACCTGCTCAATGCCAAGATGGACTAGCACGGTTTTCATGGGTATGAATCTGAAGATGTCCTTTCGGGATCATTGGGTATTCCAACGCCTTCCACTTATTACTAAAATGTCTACATGGACAGAAGAAACAGAGCCCTTGTAGTGTATATTATTGTTCGTGGAGCGTGTCAGGAGGTCCTAGCATCGATTGATACATATGCAAGCTTTCTCCACTGCTGTGGCATATGTCACCTTTGGCCTTAAGCGTTGGCTTATCTACAGAACATGCTACTGACACAGCCGTCTTACAATTTCTTCTATCCTTAGCCCATGCTCATCAGAAGACTCCGTTTGCGAGAACTCGATTGTACTAACGGTGCCTAGAATGCACGGTTTTGGCTATAGGATCCTGTGGCCGAAAGGCATATGGCTCATTATAGTAGGGCCTTTATATGTTTTCTTTTTGTCATTAGGTTCAATCTTTGAACTCCAAAAACAGGAATCATAACCCGGAGGTGACAGAGTGTGCATTTTCCGATAGTTTGCCTTCAAGTACGCTACATATCCGGATTGTAGAGAGAACCATTAGCAGATGTTTGAAGGATATTTCTCCCTCTGTTCATAGTCAAATAAACCCTGTCCGCATAAATCAAAAACATTTCGAACACAATCTCAAGTCACAAATCAATAAGACAAATGCCGCGTCATGCAAATTCTGACCCCTGCTAAGATTGATAGCTAATCACGATGAGATAGTAGGATCGCTGAAGGAGGTTTGAGTTCCGTCTATCGCCCCTGGTTCCGAGTTATTATGTCGATTTCGTCGCAAATTCTTATTGCTTCGGCCTGGTGTTCCACTGCATGATCTGCTCCTTGAAGACCTGGAAGCCTGCTGCCCAATTCCGATTATACTTGATGAATCATCCATCGGAGTCTTCGCATTGCTGAGTGACATATCTTCTTGCCCCTTTGCCGCTTTCAGGGCAGCACCATGCTTTTCGGGCCTCAAGGGTGGGTGGCCCTGGAGACGAAGTGCTGACGAGTTGGAGTCTGAAGTTTCAACCCAGAGTAATCCATCATAGAATATCTGGCTTTCTTGCTCGTCGAATATGTGCGGGAAAAGCACTAGAAACTTGCAGGATGATGTTTTCCACACTTTGTTGTCTGTGGTATTGTGTGTTTCAGAGTAACGCCACCTTCCTGGGTAACCTGCTGGGGCTATTGTTGCATGGAATAAGAAGGAAGATTTTCGCACGGAGCACCACACATCTGCAGCAAGCCGCAAAAAGCCATAGAGACTTTGTCTGAAGTCGTTTAATCTTTCCGGACGACATAACGATTCTAGAGTCTTGTTTGTTATAGAAAATGCAGTCTCTAGAGCTTCGGTCTGCAATCTTTCTTCCTCAGTTTGGAAAGCATTGGTCAAGAGAGATCTTAGTATAGCTTTCTGACGTGGCCGAAGGCCGCTGGAACGTTGCAAGAATTCCCCCATACTCGTACGTCCTGACGGTGCGTTCAAGTATGTTGATATGAAAATATCTCGTACCAGCCTTTCTGCAATGACTGATTGGGCGAAAGCCGGACGTGGATACTCCAGGTTCCCATTGGGAAGATAGCTTATCAGAGGAAAGCCAAACTGAGCATTTGTAAACTGGGTCGGCCTTGGCTCTTGTACTTCAATCTTCCCTGTTGTCAAGAACAACGCCATAACAGTTTGGACAAGAAACTTACTGAGTCTGATGATATGAGGGTGCTTTCGAAGAATTCTTCGGTCAGATCTTTAAGTCGATCCTCAACAGTCCGAAATTTGTTCAAGATACTGCACGATGTAAATAAATACACCCTAATATAGCTGTGAATTCTACCTTTCTTTTTCGATTTCATGCACCATAGTATCCATCTCTAGCTCTTTCAACTGGAGCTCGGTTTCCTTAAGGGTGCTTTCAAGTCGTGATACGGTCAAACCTTGTTTGTCGAGCTTTCTTTGACTCTGATGTAGAGCTCGCTCAGCTGCTTCGACCCTCTTGTTCAGTTCGTTTTCCCTTTTCTGTGCAGTTATGCTGCTTTGTTTCTTGACATCTTCTACCAGCGTCTGGAGGTCTTTCTTCTCCTCAGCCCACTTTTGTGCAATCTGACTGATCTTATCAGCAAAGTCTTCATTTCTTCTCTGTTCTGTGCAGATCTTTGACTGGTGTTCTTCGATTATTCTGTGGGCGTCCTCCAACTTCCCTTTTAGCTCTTTGTTCTGAGACTGTAGGTCCTCCATTGTCATAAATATCTTGCTGAATGACATGACATCTTTCATGGCTGTTTCCAGGGACTTCAACGATGACTGGAAATTTCTCTCTTTCGTCTTCGGATTAGAAGTCATATCGACGATGACACGTGTTGGCTGAGTCTGCCCGTGCTAGTCACCACAGATGTAGGGCACCGACTTATAAGTATTAGCTGCGAAGCCTCGAACGGACACATAAAGCTTCACCGCTAGTTCAGCAATATGCATATCTTACTCCTTCATGAAACCCTTGTCAGATCTATCGTGGCCTGAGGGCCTGCTTCCTCTTGTGCTGCCCGAGAGCTACGTAGAGCTAGAGTCAGGTTTCCTACGTAGGCTCCTTGGCTCATCAACAAGGCCTTTCAATCTCTTGCGTAATTGATACCGATGGCTACTGGAGTCAAAGTTAGCCTGGTATAGCCTGTTAATGTCGCACGTGAGCACCGGAATGCAGCACCTGGCAATAGTATTTAGTCGGCTCGGCTTCCCACATTCGTCTACGTACATACATTGAACACTACACACTAATGCCGAAACACGTTACTCAACAGGAAAGACCCAAGAATGCGCCATGAATCATAGGAGGCTCGCCTAATTACTGACGTTGTCCGTAGTTGATTACCTACTGAAACCTTCATCATAAGCGAACTTGACTTGGATATAAATCCAGAGCCAGCATTGCAAGTTCTGGGAAGGGATGTATACTGCAAGCCCCACCAAGCATGTAACATCGTCAGAAACTACATGCTTTTGCTGGTAACTAATACTACATGAATTGCTAGAATATTGGGACTTTGCCCAAAGGACCGGTCATTATGGAGAAAGTGTGGCAGGGAAACGAGGGGTAATGTCTTGAAAATCAAGTGTATGTTTGGAGTAGTATATTCACTTATTTATAAGTACGCAAGCTGTCAAGGACAGTTGACAGATTCTTCGTTACCGATGCAGGAAATGTCACGAGGAGCGAGTAAGCCATTGAATGACTGCAATAAGCCAAGAGGCATACTGGTTTAAAGCAGATGAAACTTACAAAACTTGCAGTGGTATAATTGCGCACGTACATTTAGTGGTTGTGTAACATGGGCTAGTATTTTGGAGGTGTATGACCGAGTATGGCGCTTGAGCGTTGCAAGGGGATGAATATTAATGACCTCTTTTCAAGACTCAATAAGGAGAAAGTGCATCGTGTCGTGTAGCCTTGCCAGATTTGGGATCATCAAGTCTATTAGAACAGCCCATTCTCATTTTGTAATATGGTTTTCACCGTATTTAATGTATGGTAAGGTGCATGTGGCAGAAGTCTGCTGGTCTGGCATGCAACCCTTGCGCGGCCGGTTTCTCCCAAAGAGGAACTTAAACGTCCTCCTGGCTCTGTAAGCTCCAAGCACAGCAACGATCGGCACAAACTCATGGGGTAATCCTTCGTACATATATGGGTCAATATGTAGAGCTCCCTCGCCCCTTACCATACTTATTGGAACACAGCTTTTTACAGTCAATTATCATGACCCTCCTCAGCATGTCGCACTTGGAACAGATTGAATCAATCACCGGGTATCGTTTTCGAAATGAAAATTGTTTACTCGAAGCTCTCAAAGCGGCGGGAGCCGATGAAAGAAATCATGATGGAAACCGTCCTCTTGCGCAAGTAGGTAAAGCCTTTGTTGAACTATGCTCCGTAAAGTTCGGCTATCTTTCTCGCACGGAGCGAAGTAAGTTTTCCTTCTGAGCCCTAGTGTTGGTGACTGATAGATTGAGGCATGAATACAATGATGAAAATAAAGAATATTGACAACAATCGATGTGCACTCCTTGCCAAGTCTATCGGTATTGATCAACTCGTGACGTATTGTCCTTTGCCAGGAAGTCGATCGGCCAAAGTCTTGGGGATAGCTGTCAACGCACTGATAGGAGCGATATATGTTGACTCGGAAAGTGAAGATCTTACAGTCAGTGCCCTACATAGCATGGGGTGGTTTCGCTTTTCCCTTGAAGAGAATTCTAGTTCCAATACGGTGAACAGTCAGTGCGGGTCAATGGGGGTCCCAGCCGAGTCGCAGGCCTCGAACGATCTAGCAGGCCAGGTTCCTATACACGCTATGGTCCGACAACAAACAACAAAACAAAAAGATAACACTTTATTTACTACCTTTTTGAAGTTGGAGATGGAACGATGCGCATTGCACCAGATACCTTCTCCCCAGGAGACCTATTTCAATGCGAGATTGCAAAATGAGCTATCGGAGCTCCAGGCCAGGAATCCGACTTTCAGCCACGATCTAGGTATGCTGTTTCTTACCTTTGCAGGCCCCCAGTCAGTGGCTGGCTTGCAAGCAAATCTGCATGGTGCTCTAGCGGCAGTGAAGCCACCAGATGAGATATACCACATTCGAGCTTCCATCGAACAACGATTCAACATAATTCGAACTCTGGACGAACTCGCATGTCATTTTGACATTTTGAAAAACTATCATATCTGGAAGCTGCATGTGCATTGCACGGAACAAGGAGAGGACAGCAGGTTTTGCATAGCATATGGAGACCCAGAATACAGGAAGCGACCCGGGAATCCGGTAAACTTGAAGGAATCAGATACGACCAAGAAAATGATTGATATCATTTGCCCCGAAACAGAGCCTACCTCAGCATACTACCGGGTATTTTATGAAAAGGTGACATGCTTACGCAGGAGGGGGAAACGACTACAGTTACTCATAGAGACATTTGGTCTTGGGATTCTTGGCTTGATGTACTGTCACAGCTTGCAGAATTGCTCGAGTCGTACCTCATCAGTCCTCTTGTGAGTTCAGACGATCCCGCATACCGTCGCTTTCTTTTCGGTTTTGTCCCTCTGACCACATTAAAACCTTCAGAAGCCCCAAGATCCCAGATAAGGTTTTCGTTAGGTTTATATCACTGCTCGCTACCTACCAAGGATCTCTAATACGAGATGTCTCTTCGGCTATTTTACCTTTAGTGAACAATTTGGTTGAAGGTAAAATCAACATGCTCAAAGACACTTGGATAATGTCGGTCGGGATTACGGAATTATTGGAGTACCCGAAGGGGTCTTCCAGCCTTCTTCAACTTCTCAGGTCAGAGGGCTCGGAGAATGTAGTTCAATAGATTTTATAGCTCGGGAGCATGGTGAATATTAGAATAATATGACTAGCTAAACATCGGAGCTTCAGTAAACCTGCATTAGTCTTCTATTGCATCTCCGTACTGTGGGCAGCCTTGGAAATTCACCATATTGACGATTTGTCTGGGAGTTTACTATGTCGCGGGGTCCGTGCGCTGCTGTTCAATCAACAAAAACATGAAAGCAAGGACATTGTGGAATAGAGACTTTTCGTTACATGCCAGAAATAACTTTACGCTGGTAGACGAGCACGGAACGCCAGCGCCAATGTAGGACATGTGGTAGGAGAACGGGTCACCAGTAGTGGAGTATCCGGAAGAACTGTATGAACTGGAGGACGAACTGCCCTTCGCGGTACAAACATTAGATCGAAATTTTTCGACTTTAGCTGTACAAAGCGGGGAAAAATGTTGGAACGGACTGAGACACGAACCCATGAACCACCCGACCGCGACGAATACGAAAACTTTTAGGCTTTGTGTGGTTTATCGCTAGAAAAAATCCACTAAAATATTTATCATATTAATATAGAATGGTAACTATAATATTTTCTTACTGAGAAAAAAGACTTAATAGTAATACTAGGCTTTAAGAGAGTGTGGCGGGTAAAAATAGATTACAAGTAGAAAAACAAATAAAGAAATAATTATTAGTTAGGGTATAGTTTATTAAAGTTATTTATTTAAAGCACTTAGTCTTTTATTCATCCGATACTTAGTGATTATTACAGGCTGCTCAGGGCGTACTCAGATCTACTCAATGAGCAAAAAGCAGCGAGAGATGAGCATCGACCCTCCTAGAAAATCAAATCTATATGTTCCAACCTCTCCCTGGGCTCTCAATCATCGATGCTCCAGATCTTCAGTGGCATTTGACTAGGCCACAGAAGAAATGCTTCCTGCCAGTCGAGCGTCCAATCCGGTGACGGTAATGCGAAATTATATCGATGCACCAACGTGGCGATGAAAATCTGCTGCTCCATCATTGTAATATTTCTTCCAATGCATCCGCGGGCGCCCGAACTAAAGGGTATGAACGCCTCCCGCATTTGCTTTGCCTGTTCACCGTTCTCCAGCCATCTTTCGGGACGGTATACGTTGGGGTCTGGGAAGAGGGATGGATCCCGATGGACAATATATGTTGGAACGGACACTGCAACATCACCGGGAATCATTTGCCCCAGGATCTGCATACCCTCCGGGGGAGTTCTTCGTTCGAGGCCTCTTGACACGGGGGGTAAGAGGCGCAGTGATTCCTCTAGACATGCTTTCAAATATGGCAGGTGTTTCACCTTGGCATATGAGGCGATGGTGTCTCCGGACAGCGCTTCGTTCACCTCTGCCCTGAGCTTGGCCAAGCAATGCGGGTTCTTGAGAAGGTGGTATAGGGCGTGAGTCAAAGCTATTGCTGTCGTATCGGAGCCGGCATCAACTGCGTGAAGATCATTAGCATCGGCTGACTTCAAAGCCATGCTTATCGTGGGGTGATCATACGAAGAAGGTTCGTCTCGGCTTCAATCTCTCCACGATCAAGGCAGCGGGCTTCCCCCGCCTTGTCCTCAATCAAACACGCAAAAAGATCACTCAGCCGGTCGCCACGGTCGTGCCTTTGTAGCCTTTTGTCTGCCAAGGCACTAGCAATCCTACCAAAATTCCTACCATGTTCCCATTGTTTGCGCGAACGCGGAGAAAAGAACCCCGAGACGGTCTTGAAAAGCGAGAACCACTCCGTCGCACCGACAAAGTGCGATAATACATTATTCCCACCACGCAAGCTGTCAATATAGCTGAGATTGCCATCGCGACCATCAACCTGGATTGTATCCGTACCCGAATCTAGCATCCCGAGCTGTTCGCTCAAAGCAATATCGGCAAGAGCATCAATGGTGAACAGATTTGACCACAAGCGAAAATTGACGGTTAGATCGGAAGCTCTGACCTGCTTGCCAACAGACAAGGGCAATGTGCATCGCCGGTCTAGCTGGGCGATGAGTTTGTTGATCTTGTCGCTGATCTTGAACTCCCAGTGCTCGAGATTGCGAGTCGCAAAGGCGTGCGACAACATGCGGCGCTTGCGTGCGTGATCATCTCGATCCAGCACGTTGAGAATGTGGGCATGGCTGCCTACTGTCAACGTATAAATGTCGTCTTTCCGACAAGGGGTGCCGTGGCCATAGATATCTTTGATCGCGCCCGGATCGGCGAAGGAAAGGGTGTTGGGTCCGAGACGGAGGATGGGGTGGCGTTGGTGGTGGAGATAGAGGTGTCGGGTTCGGAAGCTGCGCCTGCGCTCCCAGACATAGGCGAGGCTGGTGAATCCGGCTAGGAAGTTTACGTTGGGGTATCTGCGAAGACCTTTGGCATCGTAGAGGTAGGAGAGTATGGGCCTCACACAGAGGTAGGCGAAAAGTGCTGCGAGGATCAGCGAGATTGTCATTCTGGTAGAAGTGCTAAATGTGGTCGATGCTTCTGATTCAAAATGACGGAAAGAGGGCTCAAGGAAAGGCAGGTTGGGGTGTCTTTTATGCCCTCCCTATCGTCTGCATCTGCAGCTTGCATTCAGGGTCCACGATGTGACACCGAAAGAGGCAAGCGAAGAGCGGAAGACTTACCCAATCAGGCAAGTAACGAGCTCAGCCCTGACCCGCTCACTCCCACCCATGGCCGTGTCATGCATCACAGAGAATCCATACATATTTGAGGCAATTGTACTCGATGAACCCAGATCCCAATGGCTAGTGGAGAAGTCATGGGAGAAGCGCTACTTACTTCCCGCGGATAACAGGCTGTGCGAGGAGTCATGATGAAGCGGGGGAAGACGCAAATACTGCTTTCCACTGCATCGTGCAGCCTCCACCAATATCAATACAATCCAAAACATCCCTAAGGCAGAAGAAATAGCAGGATAAAGAGCCTACTAGCCAAGCCTCATTGCGTTGGGTAATAGTTAACCCCAGCTTATACACTGCCAGCCAGCCCGATAGCAACCCCATGAGAACGAAGTGCAGATATGCGATAAAGACAGAAGAGTCCTGTTGAATTCACTGATGAGATGTGGAGTTTTCTCAGTTTTCACTGCTGTCACAGCAACGCACCCACGCTGGCTCAGTCCCAGCAGCGTCGGTGCCCCCCATAACAAAGCCGACTTGGAACTCTACCGCGATTTCTTCTTCTCTACTCCCACCCCGTTTGATCTTTTGGCAACTTGCCCTCTTATGGCACTATAAGGTGACTCTTAGTGCTGCTGCTCATCCACGTCTGTAACTGCATAGTTCAGTCTTTGCCCACATTTGTCTGACTATTGAGGCCGTGTCTGTCCCACGGTACCTCCAGGCTGTTAATATTCATCAGAGGCTACCATGGTACGCCAGGGGTATGTGGTAGTCTACATCATGAGGTTCATCAAGGCTGACCTGACCGGCTACAGCATATGTCGTGAATTTGCTCGGGACGGCAAATGCCGGTTCCGGAAGTGCAAGTTTTCACATAGTATTTCTAACAGCTCGGACACGGACAAGAAGGACCAGCGTGACAATAGTAACACAGCTGGTGACTCATTGAGCAAGGAGCCTGAGCGGACAGATAGCGAGGGTGACTCACGCATCCCCGGACAGGCCGTCCAGAAGAATGACAAGCTCCTCCCTCTGTTCAACATGAACCAAACCTTCCCAGGTGGACGTCACAATAATGATTCAGCAGATATCTGCGACATCCGAATCTTGCCCACACCAGAAGAGATTTTATCCCCGCATCCAGAGTATCTACCCGTCAAAGACCCTGAGCAATGGCACCTCGACGGTGTCCCTGGTCTTCTTGACCGAAATTTCCGATTGCTGAGACAGGATACCGTCGGCCAGTTGAGGGATACCATCCGCGCCGTGCTTCAACCGTCTACAAACCGGCGGAAAGCAAAAACCCAGCCTCGAGCGTATGCCGATCCCAACGTGAGCATCGCAGCCTTGTTTTTCAGTCAACGCATCGGTCTCAAGTTTGTCATTCAGTTCCGTCAGTTATATCATGTACAGCGCATGAGTATCAAGCAGCGCGAGGAATGGTGGGAACTGTCCAATCGTCTCCAGGGAGGGGCCTTTCTATGTCTTGTCGATGCGCGTGGGGAGGTTCTCTTTTGCACTGCAGCTGAACCACCCAAATTGACACCACGCAATCCAAGGCCAAAAGACTGGTCCTCCCTATGGAAAGACAAGGATATCGCGACCGTGGCCTTGGAGCTCATCGATCCCAGCGGAGACGACGTGCAGTTTATTCTCGGCCGCTATCGCCCGCGCGGCACCGTGCAACTTACCCTCCTGGAATTTCCGGGCATTCTGTTTCCTGCATTTGGCCCGACTTTGCAGGCGTTGCAGGAGATGAAGCGAAGCGGAGATCTGCCTTTTGCAGAGTTTTTGGCACCGGTATCGTTGGAGACTTGCGATCATTCTATGGATGTACCTCCACCAGAGTATGCCCTTAAGCCAGGGTTTAGCTTTGATTTAAGCTGCTTGATGACGGACAAGACACCCCTGAAAATCCGACGGGGCCAGACGTTTGACATTCAGAAGCTTCAAGATCATTCCGCTTTGGACAAGACCCAAGCGGTGGCATTGGTCAACACCCAGCAGCGGAGAATCGGTTTGATACAGGGTCCTCCAGGCACCGGGAAGAGCTACACGGGTGTCGCTCTCATTAAGGTGTTGTTGGCCAACGGTGGGAAAGACAAGGGCAATATCGGACCGATCATCTGCGTCTGTTACACGAATCACGCCCTGGATCAGCTTCTAGAGGAGCTTCTGGAGAAGAAGATTGCTCAGATTGTGCGAATTGGATCCCGCTCTCAATCGGAGGTAGTGAGTCGCTACACCCTGCGCAAATTGGTCCGAAAGACCAAGACGAAGTCGGAGAGGGGCGAGCTCCAGGCATTGAATCAACAAGTCGAAGATTACAGAGAGTCTTTTGTCAATCTGAAGTTGCATTCCGAAGGTTCAGAGAGCGACTTGAAGCAATTTCTTCAAACGCACGATCCCAAGCACCATTGCCAGCTCCTTGACAAGTATGATGAGGAAGCCTTCCAAAAGGCGCAACGCAAGCGAGGCGACGTCTTCCAGCAGTGGATCAAAGCAGGCCCCTGATCCAAAGAGGAACCGCGGCCCCTTGAGTGTCTCCAGGATATAGACCTGGACGACATGAGTGCTCAGGAGCGACAGATAATGTACCAGCACTGGATCGAGGAGAACAGGCGTCAGCGGCATGACAAGGCAAAGGACCTCGTCAGATAAATATCACGAGGCGAAACAAAAATCTAACAATATCCGAAGCGAGGTTCAGTTACGGTCCCTTCGCAAGGTCCAAGTCATAGGTGTAACAACAACCGGTCTCGCCCGAAACTTCAAAATGCTTCGACGCCTTCCGTCTAAAGTGATGCTGTGTGAAGAGGCTGGGGAAGTACTAGAGGCACACCTTCTACCGGCTCTGCTGCCTTCAGTCGAGCATGTCATACTCATCGGTGACCACTTCCCGCTTCGCCCACAGATTCAAGTCTATGGACTGTCCAGAGAGAACCATCGAGGCGGGAAGCAGTATTCCTTGGACCGATCGTTGTTTGAGCGACTGGTGAATCCTGATGACGGTTCGGGCGTGCAGATCCCATTCAGCACGTTGGAAACCCAGCGCCGTATGCACCCATCCATTGCCCAATTGGTTCGAGATACGTTGTATCCTCGCTTGGAAGATGCTCCGTCGGTGATGGCACACCCCGAGGTATGCGGAATGCGCCGCCGGCTGTTTTGGCTCGATCATCAGCATCCTGAAGCCACCGACGAGCTGGGCACCTCGTATTCGAACCCTTTCGAAGTGGAAATGACTACAGCGCTGGTGACTCACCTCCTGCGACAAGGCTCGTACGAAGCGGGCGATATCGCGGTACTCACTCCGTACCTTGGGCAGCTCCATCAGCTCCGTCACAGGCTGGTCGAGTCCTTCTCTACTGTTCTCGGCGAAAGAGACCAAAAAGATTTGGATGCTGCGGGATTGAACGATAATGCCAGAGGAGCGCCTATCCCTGGTGTGACAATGCAGACTATCCGCGCGGCCACCATTGATAACTTCCAGGGTGAGGAAGCCAAGGTAGTTATATGTTCCCTCGTGAGAAGCAATGCGCAGCGACGGTGTGGATTTTTGCGAACGTCTAACCGCATCAATGTGCTGCTTTCGCGCGCTAAACACGGCATGTACATCATTGGCAATTCAGCTACCTCTTGCGATGTACCGATGTGGCGGCAGATCGTGGATGTCTTGAAAAGCAACGGCAACTTTGGAACTCTTCTCGATCTGCAATGTCCTCGGCACCCAGAGTCGCCCATCGCCGTGTCAGAGCCGGACCACTTTATGCAGTATTCTCCGGAAGGTGGTTGCGACCAGGACTGCGCGGACCAACTGCAATGCGACCATGCCTGTCCGAAGTTGTGCGGGGACCAGTGTCCTAAACTCTGCCAGATGGCAGTCGTTGATGCCAATCGCAGACTTGCATGCGGACATGCTGTTGAAGAACTCCCATGCTGGCAGGCACAGGATCTTTCCCTGGTGATGTGTCCGGTGCGCGTGGAGAAGACAGTTCATGGATGCAATCACACTGTGCAGGTGGCCTGCCATGTCAACGTCGGCAGCCCTGAGTTCAACTGTCAGGCTATTTGTGGAGCAGAACTACCCTGCGGTCATGTTTGCAAGCTGCCATGTTGGAAGTGCAATGTTTCAGATGGAGAAAACAATGTCCAAACCAGCCACGAAGCATGCGACCAGCTATGCGATCGGATAGTTGACTTGTGTGCACACCTGCCTCAAACCCTGCCATGGCTCAAAGCTATGTCCTGTCTGCAAGGCCCTGTGTGATGTTCAAGGTTGCTCATGTCGAAGCAATACTGTGCTGAAAACAAATGTCTCCTTGTCCCTGCGTGGGGATGCATGGTGCGGCATGGCTGTGGGCCGGCATCAGCGAACATTTAAGAGTGCGACGAGTGTGCAATTTGCATCCGTGGATGACTCGATATGATCAAGAGTGGAACATAGTCCATAGGCTCATTTTTATTGCAATTGTTAATTCACATCCGTGGTAGAATACTAATTCAAATCCAATTGCTGACAACCACTCATTCATGATCATCCTGACTCATCCCGCATCATCGTGATAGTGCCCGTTTTGGTGATAAATACAGCCTCCCGATTACCTTATCGGTCCAGAACGATTACTCATACCAACAACCACCTTAGAAATCATCCTCACCTCCCAATCGTTAAATACCCCCCTCCCCCCTCCATCCCATCACCACCCCAAGCCACCCACAACCACAACCACCACCATCCCCCCTATTTACCCCCAAAATGCCCCACAACATCCTCCTCACCGGCGCCTCCGGCTACCTCGGCGGCACCCTCCTCACCCACCTCCTCACCACCCCGCTCCCCCCCTACAGCACCCTCTACGCCCTCGTCCGGACCCCATCCCAAGCCCACTCCGTCCAACAATCCACCGCCACCCCCCTCCTCCTCCCCGACCTCACCGACACCGCAACCCTCACTCAAACCATCATCGCCCACAAAATCACCATCATTTACTTCCTCATTGACGCCGCCAGCTCCACCACCCAGATCCCCATGATTGAGGCACTCGGGGAAGTAAAGAGATTGACCGGCCAGGAAGTGCATTTCTTGCATACCACGGGGGCGAAGTTGTTTAGTGGACATGCGGGACATCCTGCACTACCTAGTGAAGAATTCTCAGATGGAGAGGGGGAAAGAGTGTATGAGATACAGAATGCGGCGAGGTCGGGGAATGTGTTTGTTGATGAGGTATTTCTCTTCTTCCCCCCCCCCCCCTTCTTCCTATTTCTTTGGGTTTGAATGGGTTGCTAATGGGTGATGCAGGCCCTCAAAGTAAACACCACCATCATCGACACGGCCACAAAACACGGCGTACGGAGCTACATCTTCATCCCGTGTATCGTCTACGGCAAGGGTGAAGGATTCGGGAACAAAATCTCTATTCAGACCGTCGCGGTAGTGAAAGCTGCTTTGAAGATTCGGAAGGTGGTTAGGGTTGATAAAACTCGTGCAGTACATCCCTCCCCCTCCCCCTTCTCTTTTCCCTAACATAGCTAGGGCTATACTAATAAGGTGTAGGTCTGGCCCGTCTCACACATCCACGACACGGTGAGTTTATACCTCGAACTCCTCCGGAACATGCTCCTGGATGAGCCGGATCTCGGGTATGGCCGGAATGGGTATTATCTTGCTGCGTCGGGGAGTGTCGCGTGGGAGGATTTGTATGAGGCCATGGGGAAGAGGCTGGCGGAGAGGGGATTGGTGGATGATGCTACCGTGGTGGATGCGGATGAGGAGGCGTTGGAGAGGATTGGCGAGGCGTTGGGGAGGCCGAAGGATTTTGTGCCGGTGGAGATGGGGGGGAGGTGAGTTTATCCCATTAGTCTCTTGGGGTTGGGGGTGCTGACGATTATAGTTGTGTGATGGAGGCGAAGCATGGGTTGCAGATTGGGTGGAGGCCGAAGTATGCACCGGAGCATGCTTTGGAGGCTGCTGCGGAGGAGGTGGATTGGATTTTGGAGAATTTGGACGGAAATTGAGGGTTTGATTGGTTTCATAACTATTCTGGGGATTAAATGGTGGAAATGTCTTGCGGTGTCGGGTAGAAAGGGTATATATAAGACGAGACTAATAAGGAGCAGAATGTGCGATCTAAGACAGCAAGCAAGTGCATGTATCTTCCTGATCACTCCCATTCTCAACAATCCTCTACCAACGGATACCCCGAAGCAGAGACCACCCTCTCTCCCTTCATGTTTCTCCAACTCGGAATAATAAACCCGGTGGCGAGATATATGCAGACCACAGCGTATTCCATCAGCAGCCCCATGAGCAAAAACGGCGCAATAGGCCCGACCAAATCATTCCAGCGAAGGTCGGATGCCTGGAACACGGACAGGAAGAGGTAGGTAATGCGCACGATAATAAACGGGAGGGCTAGAGCCAGGGATTGAAGAATCTGTCACTACGGTTAGCTTTATTGAGGATAGATGTGGTGCAGTGCTTACCGTTTGGCTCAACTGGGAAATCTCCTGACGGTGAATCCAGAGATAGGCCTGCACGACGAGCAAGCAAGCTTCAAAAACCGCCATGCAGCTATAGCCCGCCTTGACGAGTTTGATGCCGGTGTCGACGTCGCTGATGCTGTTGCTGCCCTCCAGACAGCCGCCGGCGATCTGAAGACCGAGTCCCACGAAGAATAGAAGGCGAGAGATCAGTAGCCATCGACCGATTTGCGGGTTCACCTTTGGCTCGTGCGCCAGGCTGTAGCGTGTTAGCGAGGCCATCTGACATCGATTGGTTAACTTACATGATCCGAAGGAATCCCAGGGTGGCTGCTAGCAAGGGAGACACGCCCGCGTTGAGCAGGATGATTGAACCGACCATCAGCCCGGTGCGGGGTTTGTGCTCGTAGAGGATCACGACAATGCCGGCAGCCAGTCGAACTATCATCAAGTCAGCTATATACTGAGATTGGCCTGCTTTGTTGAGTACTCACTGGCAGAGAAAAGCAACAAGATGATCCATGACAGGCGAGGCCGCTTGTGTCGGTAGCATGCATGATAGGCTGCCAGGATAAAGGCGGGGATGTAAAACACGATCAGTGCGATGCTTGTTTTTGAATGGTCGTTGAACATGTTGATGTGGGTGACTGTGGAGGATTGAGATTGTTCGCGGTAGACAATATATATCACGAGTACGGAGTCTGGCGCTTATCTCAATCACTCAAGTTCAAGCAGGCGAGAGAGCTGTAACTCATAAATTCAACTTCGAGTTTGACCAAGTACCGGCACGCCTAGTTCCCTCTTATATACCTAGCCATTGTATCCTCGCCGTCGATCCAAAATAAGCTCGCAAGATGAACCCCCTTTTGGGACTAGCGTATCGTGCTGTCGGCCCCACAGTCACTGCGTCCCATTGGCCATCGCAGGATGGGACCAGATTCGGTTTAAAGGTTGGGCTGCAGTATCCAGCCTCAGCCTCAGCCTCAATTCATTGACTCATCTCCATGGCTATCCACCTTCAGTGGGAGCTCACTTAGTTTGATCGTTCTCAATTGGCCTTCTAGACCGCTAGTATGGTAGGAGTAGCAGGAAAATCCAAGGGCTGCAATACTTGCCGAACTCGGAAAATTGCGGTGGGTGCGCCTCCTCGTGCTTCAGGCAGATGCTAAGGAAGATAGTGTGATCGGTCACGACCGGAGTGTGGCCAGTGCACGCGATCAAACCGAGTATGTCGTGGCTATCAAAGGGAGAGGGTCTTTGTGCTAGTCCAGCCCGCTGCTCCACCGACGAAGAAACACATCTTTCTGCGAACCCCTCCCTCGTCCGAACGGGATTCTCCCGAGGAGCTCTACGATGCGGTCGACGAGGACCTGGCGTTGTCATCTGGGTATCCCTTTACGGAGCGGGGACCGGCTTACGCGATGATGCAGACCCAGAATGAATGCCATAATCTGGTTCTGACCTTTCTCTCCAATTGTCTTTCCGCGCCAGGGTCATCTTTCCTCCCACGCTCATGGATGCCCTTGCTGGCCGAGCTGCCAACGGAAGTAAAGGCTCTGCAAATTGCGGGGGCGGCCGTCGCGGCCTCAGCGATTGGTCACCAGTTTCGAGATCCAGCGTTGATCAAGGAAAGCCTCAATCTCTACACCCAGGGCCTCCGACAGCTGCAGAGTGCACTATGGAATCGCAACCTCGTTCACGACGATGGCACTCTGGCAGCCTGTATGGCCCTCGGTCTGTATGAAGCGATGGAATGCCCAAGTACCGGATCGGAGGGCTATTTCGGCCACTGTCAGGGCCTCATTGCATTGGTTCAGGCTCGCGGTATCCAGGCCCACTGTTCAGGTGCGGGTCATCGATTATTCCTTGGAGTCCGAATGCCAGCGGTGAGCTCTGCCCTGATATGTCAATATTCATTCCACTGCTGACACCGTTATAGATCCTGTATGCGTTGGAACACCAAGCTCCAAGTTTCCTGTTCGACCCGGAGTGGATGGAGCAGCCCTGGGAACTGATCCCAAAGACCTTCATGACTAGGGTCGTAGATTGCCTCGCAAAAAGCCCCAAGATCCTGCAGGGTGTGCGCCTCTTGCATTCTTTGAGCCCCGAACGACAAGCTGGTCTATATCACGAGTTGATCCGCGAGTGCTGGCAGATCGACGAGGAACTGGACATGATCTGGTATGGGATGCAAGATGCTACGCCAGACCCGCTGTACTGGCCCGTGCCATCCCACATGAAGTATGCCCCGATTGACTCCAACGTGGAGAATCCATTCCCAATGGTATTCTGCTTCGCGAGCCTGGAATGCGCCACCATTCTCATCCTCCTGTGGGCAGTGCGGGTGATGCTGTGGTCAGGTCTCTGTCACCTGTACGCCGGTCTGGCTAGTCTCAACAGCTCTATGGCTTCTACCGCGGGATCGGCTTACCCACCGCTGCCGGCTCTCGGTCATCGCCAAGACTATCTCTCCATGGCCCATCATGTCTGCCAATCCACCGAGTATATTCTGCGGGACGAACAGATGCTGGCCGGGCCCCTCTCGGTTTCGCCAGCGTTGGGGATTGTGCTGGACACCCTGCGCGATCAGCCACGTTATGCTCGCGAGGTTGCGTGGCTACGAGCAGTTCTCAGTGTAGTGCGGGAGAGGGGGTTAGGTCTTCTGAAACATAGTCGATGATCTAGCCAGCTTACAGAACCATGGCCAGATTACGAAGTTACGATGAGTCCGGGATCCAGATCAATGATGACAAACCTGGCGTCCAGTGTGGGAGCAAATGGCATTGATACGAAGGGATTATGATTGATTATGTATTGGTGATGGTGGCAATTGAAGTATTATACCCGTAGTATTGGGTGGGCAATGATGGCCTAGAGCGCGCTTCGCTCTCCTCTCGTCCGGTCATAGTTGACCACTGCCTCCAGCAGGGTCTGCGTGCCAAGAGCACTATGCAGGTCAGTACAGTATGGTATTCACTGGGAAGCAACTTACCAATCGGCCGGACTGCAGTATTCCTCGGGATGATGGCTCACTCCCTCCTTACACGGGACAAAGATCATGGCAGTCGGACAGTGCCGGCTGGTATAGACGCTGTCATGGCCCGCGCCGCTGGTGACTTCCATCCATTTGTTTGCACCCACCAGGTGCGTGGCCGCGTCCTGGACAGCCTTGATGCAGGTCTCGTCAAACTCTACCGCAGCGGAGTCTGTGTCTAGCGTCCAGTCAAACGACACGCCCTTGCCGTCCTCACGAGCGATATCTGCAAACGCCTGCAGGCATTCCTCCTGGACGGCATGGACGATGCGATCTTGGGGGTGGCGAATGTCCAAAGTGAAGGTCACGTCCGACGCGACCGTGTTGGTCGATGAGCTGAGTGGCAGCTTCAGGACGCCCGTAGAAGCCAGGGCACCATACTTCTTTGCTACCGCGTTGGAAGCCACGATCATCTTGGATGCGGCCAGCACAGGATCCCGGCGCGCAGCCAGCGGTGTCGTGCCGGTGTGGGCATCGCGACCAGCCACGGTGATGGTGAGCCAGCGATATCCCTGAGCACCGCGCACGACACCCACGGACTTGCCGGCCTCTTCCAGGATGGGCCCCTGTTCGATGTGCAGTTCGAAGTGCGCGCCCAGCGGGTATCCTGTGGCAGGATCGTTGGAACAGGCGACCTGTCCGAAAAAGCCGTGGCGCTCCAGCTCAGAGCGCAGGGTGACAGCCGGGTTGAAGATGTCGGTCAGCCCCCAAGCGCTCTCCACGGGAATGGCCCCCGCCCAGACTCCTGACGAGCACATGGACTTCGGGAATCGAGCCCCTTCCTCGCTATGCAGATAGTTAGTAGTTATTTCAATCCAAGCCACGGAAGACCTACTTGGTCCAGTTCACTAGCCCGATGTCGTAGTTGGTGCGAAATCCGTGCTCCTTCATGGTCCGCAAGACCTCCAGGGCCGCGAGGACGCCGAGGATGCCGTCATAGCGACCGCCCCGGGGCTGAGTGTCGAGATGGCTGCCCATGGCCGTCATGGGCGCGGGTGATCCAAGAGATCCTCGCTGTCGGGCAAACATGTTGCCCATCTGATCGATGGTCACGGTGCAGTCAAGTTTCTCGACTTCACCTTGCAGCCATCGTCGCACTTTGGCATCGTCGTCGGTCAGGCAGAGCCGCGCCATGCCCGTCTCGGTCGGGCCCCTGATGGTTCGGTCAGGTGTGTGCGGTGTAAGTCAAGCCGAGATGACTTACTCGCCATAGCGATGGGCAGCCCCCCATTCACAGGTGCGGTGGAGTGTTTCCAGCAGACGGTCCGAGTTGATTTTCAGTCCGGACCCGGAGGCGGTAGACAGCGACCGGCGCAAGGCCGTCGGGGAGAGCTCACGGGTAAGCGTTCGGCCAAACATGGTCGATGTGATGAGTTTACGGGCATCTGCGTTGTACCAAACTGGGCTTTATAGAGACATGGTCCGACCGTAGTGTTGAGTTTTGTCTCCGCGCCTTCCCGCGACATGAGCGGAATGTGGAACACGAGCATGTCCGGGGAGGGCGCATCAGCAGGCTTTTCGAACCGATGGAAATGCATTCCGAGGCGTGCATATAAGTCGGCATATCTCCTGCAAAATTCATCCAGCGAGTATCTTTTTCAGCATGCCCGGTTCCCGTCGACCGATCTTCATCAACCCCAGCCCGACCACTACCTCGTCTGGGGCGGTGCCTCGGGTCCAGCGCTTCCACGAGGACTTCCCGGGGTATGCCCCGAGCCCGCTGGTGCCGCTGCCCGCCATTGCCGACGAACTCGGGGTGCGAGCGGTCTATGTCAAGCAGGAGAGCAATCGCTTCGGTCTGCCGTCCTTCAAGGTACTGGGTGCCTCTTGGGCCATCTACCGCGCCGTCTCGGCAGCCTTGGGGTTGCCTGATGGCACGCCCCTCGAGACCCTGGTCGCCCGCGTACAGACCAGTGCAGCCATTACTCTCGTCGCTGCCACCGAGGGCAACCACGGCCGAGCCGTAGCTCGGGTCGCCCAGCGGATGTCGTTGCAATGTCGCATCTACGTCCCGTGCACCATGCACGAATACACCAAGCAGATGATTCGGTCCGAAGGGGCCGACGTGGTGGTCGTCGACGGGGACTATGACCGGGCCGTCCAGACTGCGGCCGACTCGGTCGCGGAGTTGGCACAGGGCATCCTGATCCAAGATACGGCCTTTGAAGGCTACGAGGACATTCCAGCATGGGTGGTGGAAGGCTACTCGACCATGCTGTGCGAGGCAGACGCGCAACTGCACGCCTTGGGATTGCTGAATACCCTGGTTGTCGCGCCGGTTGGCGTGGGCTCGTTCGCCCAAGCCGTGGCCACATACTACAAGTCGCGAGAGGTCCCTGCCACGGTCGTGGCCGTGGAGCCCGATACCGCGCCCAGCCTGACGCACAGCCTGCAACAAGGTGTGCCGACGTCGGTCATCACCAGTCCTAGCATCATGGCGGGAATGAATTGTGGCACGGTGTCGAGTGCCGCCTGGCCCTTGCTGCGAGCGTTGGTAGATGCGAGTGTGACCATTTCGGATTGGGAGAGTCACTGCGCCGTCCAGGACCTCACTGCCCAGTCGGTCGACGCCGGACCTTGTGGTGCCGCTAGTCTGGCTGCCATTCGCCGCCTGAAGGCCGAGCATCGGGATAGCTCTGCCTTTTTCTCACCGGAATCGGTCATTTTACTCCTCAGTACGGAGGGCCATCGTCCCTACGAGGTCCCGGAGGATGTCTCCATGGACGACCCGGTAGAACTAACCCAGGTGCTGACGCGGATCAACTCGTCCAATCCGACCCTGTCCAAGTCTCAGGGAGCGGGCGAGACGGCCATTGTCAACTACCTGTCCGCCTGGTTTGCCCATCGTGCTATTGAGCATCACCGTATCGAAACGGTACCAGGGCGCCCGTCCGTGGTGGGGATCGTGCGTGGTACTGGCGGAGGATCATCTATTATGCTTAACGGGCACGTCGATACAGTCAGCCTGACGACTTACGAGGGGGACGCGCTGACCGGACATCTCGGTGTGAAGGAAGGCAAAGAGGTCGTGTTTGGACGGGGCGTGTTGGATATGAAGGCGGGCCTAGCTGCTGGCCTATCGGCCCTGCTAGTCGCACAAGAGAGATCGCTGGCTGGAGATGTGATAATCGCTGCGGTGGCCGATGAGGAAGATGCATCCCAAGGGACGACGGATATCATCGCTGCTGGGTGGCGGGCTGATGCCGGGGTGGTTTTAGAGCCGACCAACCTCGTCATTGCGCATGCGCATAAAGGGTTCGTCTGGGTGGAGGTAGAGATCCTGGGACGGGCAGCGCACGGTTCCCAGCCGGCAGACGGGGTGGATGCCATCATCAATATGGGTTTGTTTCTGCAGGCTCTGCGCGAATCGCAGGCGCAGCTCCCTGTCGATCCGGTCCTGGGCCAGGGGTCGCTACACTGCGGCACTATCCAGGGAGGAGAGGAGGTCTCGTCATATCCCGCCAGTTGCACATTGACCATTGAGTATAGGACGGTGCCGGTGCAGACCAACCAGGGGATCCTGGACGATCTGAGTGCTCTTTTGGACCAACTAGCCCGAGAGAATCCCGGGTTCCGGTACCGGGAGCCTCGCATCACGCTGTCGCGTCCCAGCCAACACGTTCCCCGAGATCATCCCCTGGTTCAACAAGTGGCTCATCTCGGCAAAGGCGTGATTGGCCATCCTCCACCGGTGCAGAGTGTCCCTTTCTGGTGCGATGCCGCATTACTCACGGAGGCGGGGATCCCTAGTATTGTGTTCGGACCGTGCGGGGCGGGTCTGCACTCGCGGGAAGAATGGGTCGAGGTTGACAGCGTTAGGCAGCTCGGGGAGATTCTCCGGCAGCTCATCCAGCAATTCTGCAGAAGAGGAGGCCGTGGAAGATGACGAAATGATGGTTGTGTAAATAGAATTGATGAATGTCAATAGATGGAGTATGGATTGTTCCGTAGTGAGCGAGACGAACTAGAGACCGATATAGAGTCTAACCGGACACGGCAGGCGGTAGGGCCCTGCCACTGCCAGCTCCCCGCCCTCGGTTTCTAATCTTCCTCCTCCGCTTCACTTCCTCATCTTCCCCGCAGTTCTTCTTCCGCCGTGCTTTTTCTTTTGGTTTGGCTTCTTTCACAATGCCATTCTCTGCAATTGGGTCTCCAGTGCCTTAGTCCAGTTGACTGGTAATTGGTCATCATGGAGGTCTCACTCCCCGAGAGCCCGCAAGCCTCGTTTGACGATGACTGGGCGGAGTGGCTGTCCTCCACCTCCGACTACACCCATCCCGATGCCGTCTACCCTGCAGATGCAAATCCTGCTGCCCTTTCCCCTCTCGATCCTCTGCTCACCGGAGAGGTCTCAGGCGACCTCCCACAGACCGGTCCCACCGACTCTACCGTCCCGCCGACCGATGATTTCAGTGTTTCGCGATGGCTAGATGGCGCCTATCGTCCTTCCGTGCCCTGCGCCCACTGCCAGCAGCATCGACTGCAGTGTCTTATTATCCGCACCACCCCGGCCAATCCAAACCCCGTCACCTCGTGCTCTAGCTGCGTCGCCCTCTTCCGCGAATGTAGCCTCGCCCGGGGTGAGAAGCGCCATCCCGCCGGCTTCGAGACGTTTTTTCCCGTCTTCAACCATCTACACGGGGTTACAGAATTGACAGGAGAGGAGCTGGCCTCCATGATCGACCTTCCAGGCGTGTCGGAACTAGGACATCAACAAAGGGAGTCGGCGCATCAGCCAGCGCCGAGTGAGCATGATGGGCAGCACAAACCGCGGTTTTCGAGAAAAGGAGCGAAAGTGTTGCGGGATTGGCTCTATCGCAATCAGCATGCCCCGTATCCTACTGAGGAACAGAAGGCTGAATTTGCCCAGCAAACAGGTCTCACGGAGAAGCAGATATCCACTTGGTTTGCCAATGCGCGACGGCGGCACCGGGTGGCGCGGCGAACGTCTCGGCCCGGTCAGATCTTTCGCAGTGGCTCCCCCATGCCCGTCTCTCGCTCTACCAGTATGACACCGCTGGAAAGATGGCAGAAGTCTCCACCAGATCAGGAACCCGTGTCGGAATCGGCCATTCGGAACGCCATTGCCGCCGCAGCCACCGATGCAGCATGGGATTGCCCGAGCGCATCCGCTAACGCTAGTCCTAGCACGCACGTCGCGTCCTCCATCTCGAGCATTGACAGTGAGCCTTCCCAGGCCTCATCGGAGAGTCTATCGTCGGCCTGGAGTCATCGTTCGGAAAGCTTTCTGCCGTTTCCACTGTCAGAGGCACCGTCTCGATCCCAGTCACGGCGACGACCCAGGCATCGGTCAGCAGCGGAAAATCCATACCAGTGCACCTTTTGTGTTGACTCGTTCAAGAAGAAGCATGATTGGACCCGTCATGAGAAGAGTGTTCATCTGTCACTGGAATCTTGGATCTGCAGCATCGGGCCCGACATCCTTACTATCCCTGGGTCGGACGCTTTACCGTGTGACTTTTGCAATGCCACCCAAGGATCCCAATCACATTTCTCCACTCACGAGTTCGATGTGTGTGCCGACCGACCCATTTCGGAGCGCTCCTTTCGTCGAAAGGATCATTTAATTCAGCACCTCCACAAATTTCACCATTGTACCAAAGTCCCCGCGCTTCGAATCGAGGCTTGTCGCATAGTCACCAATGACGTGCGGAGCCGTTGTGGGTTCTGCCAGCTCGCTATGCCGACGTGGACTGAGCGAGCAGACCATCTGGCGGAGCACTTCAAGAGTGGTGAGCGCATGAGGGAATGGGCTGGTGACTGGGGGCTCGACCCTCTGCATCAGGCGATGTTGCGAGATGCGGTGCTCCCTGCCGATCGCTCTTCATTGTCGGGAGTATCCTAACCTATCTGGGCAAGCTTCAGTCAGATATTTTCCAAGAGATGACTGTATCTGGCATGGCGGTCGTCTGGTTTGACTCCCTTGGCAGGCTCATTATCGTCTGTCAGTTGCACACGGTGCACTTTCTTCGGGCTTTGGTCCGGTTCATTCACAATCCTCAACGGGATCTCAAGCTCGCCAAGTCTTGCCATTCACGAATGGCAGGACATTATTTGCCGCCCTGACAGACTTCTAGTCATGCTACGGGTGTATGAGCGCGACTCCGCTCATTGAGTGCGATTCACACGAATCCCAGGGCTTGCAGTATTCTAGTCCGCAGGACCTATCACATATGTCTTCTCTGATTGGATTACAAACCTGGATTGGTTTGTTTTCTACCGTCACCGCACAGTGAAGCTAAGTAATTAATCCGGAGGACACGGTCGGCTATGGGCAGTACTGGCCACACCATCAGCCATCAGCATATTCGTTGGATATACTTTGATCCGGGTGAGGAGATTGGCGTAGAGCGCGAGGGTAGACGTAGTATCATCCGATATAATACAGCTAGCACGCTTCTCTAGATTGGGCACAGCTAACTCGTGGCCCGTCTTCCATCGGGAAGTATAAGTCTGTTTACACCTGGTGGCCTAGGTATTATTACTTCAAACAACTTGCGTCCATTCAAGAGCTGGATTAGCGAAATGCGTGATCATTTCATACAATCCATACCACATAATCCACATGATATAACCAGAGACACCCTGCCTTCTCTTCCATCCCAACCCCCCACCTAAGGAGCAAGAATACCGTTCCGCCTCATAAAGGATAACAGTCTCCAGAAGCCCCACGACTCACACTCAACCCCCAGCCAACATACCCACACCTTCAATATCACATATCAAAACCTCACCCTACCCATCCACCCCCCTCACACTCGAACCATCCGACAGCGCATACAAATTCGTCCACCGCTTCACCAACTCCTCCACCTCATCCACATCACCCAACAACCCATCCCCAGACCGAGAGAAACCTACCTCCCCGAACCCACGAAACGGACTCCCTGAATCCATTACAGAATAGCCACCTCGACCAGACCACGCAACTGGCCTTGATGGTTTCATTCCTTGAGCTTTCAGGGAGAGCACTGCACTCTCGTAGCGTGCTTGAGGGCTCACTGGGAGATTTTCGCCCGGGTAGCGGGGCATGAAACCCATGCCGAGGAGAGCATCGGAGCCGGGATCAGACAGCTGTTGCTGTCGAGTGGATCGGCGGTGGAGGTACAGACAGGGACAGCAGCAGATAAATTTTAGGGAGTTGAGGAAGGTGGTTAGGAAATCGTTGAGGGTGGTGTCATTGTCCTGGGTGGAATGGTTGGCGTTGGTCTTTTGCTTTGGGTTGGATGGTTGGGTAGGGATTAATTGCAAGGGGATGTTGTCTGCGGGCGTAGAGCCAGCTGGAGAGCTTTCTGGCGGGTTTTTGCCATTGACTGGACTGGGGGGGTTGGGTGCATGAGTAGCAGTCTGGATAGTGATATTGGATATTCCCATCTCGGGTTCCTGGGTTGGCGGTGGCTGGTCGTCTGTTGGGTTTAATGGCCTAGCTGCAATGGTATAATCTGCTCTGGCACCAGTTGAGATCTCCCGTGGCGTGCTGGCCAGGACTGCTGGCCCGGCAGTACCGTCAGGTAATGTCGCAGCAGAGATGCTATTCACATCGATCAGATCTGTGATACGATCAAGGCAATGGGACTCACCTCTCCTCTGTCGCCTCAGCTCTTTCAGCCTCCTTCCGATTCCTCTTATAGGTGACCAAAGCCTGTCTCCGTAAGGCAATAAGCTCCTCCACGAGCTTTCGCTGCGTCGGTTGATGAACACTACCAACTCTCAGCACATGTACCCGCAAGCGACCACCCCTAGAACAGTATAAGAAGGAAAAGCCAACCTCTGCACAGCCCTAACCCGCGCATAAACCACCACCTGCATCAACAACTGCAACGTCGTCTTCAACCTCTCCAAATCACTCATCATCAGCACAATCCTCGACTCGCGGAACGGAAACCGTAACCTCCCCATCCCGTTTCCTCCATTCTCTGCACTCCTCACCGCACCCGATATCTCCTCAAAAAGATCACCGCACTGCTCTACAATATCCCTCACCGTGTTCAACGCATTCTGCGAAACGAGCACCCGGTCCGCGATTTCCTCTTCTTCTAGCACCGATCCTACTTCCTCGATGCAGATTGCGGTAGTGCGCACGTGAAAGGCGATTTGCTGGGCTCGGCGACTACTCGATGAGACGCCGTCGGCGTAGTCGTGCAGCTTTTGGGCGAGGGTGAGACCCGCGCCGGCGATGCCAATGATCGAGGAAATCAGGCCGATAAGTTCGGCCATGGCGATCTCAAGGATGGGTGGATGGGTGGGGGAGGTGTGGTGGTGGGTTGGCTGGCTGGTGGAGGGGATCGGCGTGAGATGCGGCGTTAGCGTTTTGCATGTTTGCTTTTGTTGTCAGCCTTGTGCGGTGGGGTTGGTTGCCTTGGGATTGAAAGACAAGCTGCTTTGTAGATCGAGGATCGGAGGGTTAATCGAAACGTCCAAAAATGGGAAGTTTGGGGAGTAGGAAGATCTCGAAACCTGGAAAATATTTCCATCTGGAACACAATTATTGTCAGGTGTCATTTGTTGCACATGTCGCATGCAATGATAATGATATTGATACTACCGACCCAGCGAGTATCCGACCACGGAGTGTTCGCCCACACGTAGAAATGAAGGGAAAAGATGGGAAGAAAGAAAGAAAGGAAAAAGAAAGGAAAGTAAAGAAGTCAAGTGGAGCCACTTATTCTATGTAAGTTACTTAAACGACAAAAAAATCTTATTTATCTCAAAGGGGGAGCCATGTTGGGTATAAAAATCATCATAGACGTCTTGTAGCAAGGTCTTGTTCACTCGAGTGAGAACCCCGAGGCGAAACACTGACTTCTACCGTCTGTGAAATATGCACGGCATTATCTGCATCATGGCCATGGAGATTAGTCTGAGATTCCGACTTGCCCGAGCCCCTCAGGGCAACATCCCCCTCGTCGATCGTCGACCAGGTGATATCGGTATTCATCCAGGGCTTCATAGGGTGGTATCCCAAGCGGTGCGGTTGCTCAGAGTCTTCGTAGGAAGGCTCGCTGGGTTTAGGGCTCAAGCCAAGGGAGCTTTTCACGCGACGCGCCAATCCCGATTCGATGATGAGTTTCGACAGGCAGGGCACACTGAAGATGAAAAATCCACAGGTCATTTCTCCGCATGCCCAGAATAGGAGTGGTCCGATCAGATACATGGTATCGGTGGTGTTGGCGAAGGCGACGGTGTGGGCGAGACGGAAGCAAGCGGCGACAGAGGCACTACCACGCGAGATTGTTAGTTGAACTGTTCGATAGTGCCAGGGGTCATCATGGGGAGAACTGACAGAATCCCCACGCCGAAGATGATGGAAATCCCGATCTTCCTCTGCCAATTCATCTGGAGACGCCAAATGGTTCGCTGCGGAAGGAAGAACATGGTTATATCCGATACCACCTGTACGCTGGCAGAGGTGAGCATCACATCGGGCAAAGAGTAGCATTTGCTGGGAAGATAGAACTTCCAGATGGCTTCGTGCGGTCGGCATTGCATGTTCAACAATAAGATGCAAAGCACCCCCCACAGACACTGCAACGATATCACCGCTGCGCATCCCCACCAAAAGGCATTTCTGGTCCGGTCCATAGGAACAAAGATGCGGCACCAATCGAGCAGGATCGCCGTCTTGATCAGAGGCAGGACGGCCGAGTAGCAGCATCCGTAGATGAGAATGAGCTGCCACCATGAGTCATGAGTCTAGTTCTGGTCCCTGCCGAGATGGGTAACGTACATAAAGGGGTCTGATCAGATCCTTGTTGTACAGATCCCAGGTATGAACGTAATATCCAGGGGAATAGATCAACGCGTAACCTGCGTAAGCCGTGCCCCAGTAGGCGCCCTGGGATGGAAGATTAGATGGACGGCATGAATAGACGGGGACTGGTATCGGGGCACGGTACATATGCGCCAATCATCAAAACTATTCCAACAAAGATGGAGGGTTAGTCTGTCCATTCACCATCGCGACAGGCATCTGACAACCATCACTCACTCTCTTCGACGCGCAGCTTTTTGTCCAGCCAGATCCGAGCAAACAATCGTAAAAGAAAACAAATCGTGGCGACCACGGTACAGAAGGTCGTCACCACCCATGCTAGAGTATTGCTATTTGGGGGGTTGTCAAAGTTTGGAGTCACCCCGGACGGCGCTGCCAGAGCTGGCTCAGCAAGGAGCTTCGCCAGGGCTTCTGGTGACATCTCGCGTCAAGTATCTCACCTCACCGATGGCCAGGTATCCGACATGTGTGAACGACTTGCGAGGAAGTCTTATGGTGGTGGGAGGGGGTCAAGGCTTCAAATTTTCCTACATTCGGACTCATCTCTGGGATACCCACTCGGGCATTTGTTGATCATCGGTCGATCTATGGGCCGCCACAGGGGAGAAACAGAGCGTCCTCTTTCGCTCTTCGGAATAGCGACTCGGCCGGGGACAGACCTAATCTCAGGCAAGCCTGAAAGAGGCTAAGAGCAGCCCAGGAGACGTGGATAGGTCGAATTGACAAAGCGAATCACCCGCGGTGGAGGCGACTAAAGGCACGCTAGAGGAGCGAAGGAGCGCTACTACCACCCGGAACCGGGCCGCTGAGGTCCAGGAGCCAAAAGAATCTGACAGTGGCGTTGGTGACGGTGCAGCCAGGACCAATGCGTCCCGTGCCCTATCCCCTCATTCCAATCCCGCACTAAGTGTCAGTATCTACCAGTCACGGATGCTCTTGGCCCCCCTTGCCGAGCCATCTGGGAGACTGGGACAGGAAATCGGCCGAGGTTATGCCGCCATTAGCCCTTATGGGAGTTAAGATTCACGAGCCGTTGCGTCCGTCCCCACCTGCATTCCCCTCTAATTGATGGCATAAAGGGTCTTGCTCCCCGTGTGGTGGGTGTGAACTGGGGACCATGTGAACTTCCAGCACCTTACACTCAATCATGGCGACTAGTGAGGCTTCCAAGTTCCCAAAAAGATGGCATAATGTCCACGACTAACAGCAGGATCGAGTCAGCCAGTACCGAGCAGCCGCCGCGCGCGGACTTGCGCGAGATGATGAATCGCCACCCCCTGCCCACTCTGACCCCCGGGCTGATCGATCCTTCTTCGATGGCTGGGGACGAAGCATCCACTCAAGCTCGCGCCACTCTGACTCGTCTCAATACTGCCTTGGCCACGGACGATGGCGAAACACTTCAAGCCTGTCTCTATGCAGATCAGGCATACTGGAAGGACCAATTGGCTCTGACATGGCACTTGCGCACCTTCAGCGGCCCCGAGACCGTCGCTACCAGCCTTCTGGAGACGACCAAGCTGAGGAAACTCGCCGGGGAGATTGAGATTGATGGAGCCGCCACATTTCTCCCGGCCACCCCCGTTCTTGTAAGTGCCGTTTGCAGTCGTGAAAATCGATGTCATTCTTAACTGGCACTGATGATTGGCGTTCCGCTTTAGCAATTCATCGATTGTCCTCTCATATTCAGAACCGAATCACCTGCCGGCCTATGCCGGGGGAAGATGCTATTGTTGCCCGTGGTGAGGGAGGACCAGGGAGTTTCCTGGAAGATCTGGATACTAAGCACGAGACTGGAAAGCTTGGACATGCAGTCGGAAGACGAAGGACTATTACGATCCGCTGGAAGGCAACTCGATAATTCGACGGACTTTGACACAGACGTCTTCATCATCGGTGCTGGCAACGCGTAAGGCACAGAGGTCATTCCTTGTGTTCCATGGTTGGCTGATAAGATATTCATCTAGCGCCGTTGCTCTCTCCGCCCGTCTGAAGGCCCTAGGCGTTGAGACCGTCATGGCGGATCGGAATGCTCGTCCTGGTGACAATTGGGCTCTTCGCTACGACTGCATGCGGTTTCATATTCCCACTGCGTTCTGTGAGCTTCCTTACATGTGTCAGTCACCGCATCTTAATGTTCACCTGGGGTAAGATCACTGATCAACTCAGGTTATGACAAGGAGCTTCAATCTCCTCATCTTCTCACACGGCAGGACCTGGCATCCCAAGTCCGTCGATATGTGGAGTCGTTCAACCTGAATGTTATCCACTCCGCCCGAATCCAGTGGACCGAGTATGACGAGGTGGCCAAAAAGTGGAGTATCACATTCCAGACACCAGCTGGTCAGCGCAGGGCTACTTCGAAGCATCTCGTCATGGCGACGGGTATTGGGTCCCAAAAGCCTCGCATTCCCCAGATTGCAGATCCTCATTTGTACAAGGGGATCAGTATTCACTCGGTCGAGTACAAAAACGCCAAGCTATTGCGAGAACAGGGAGCGAAGGTATGTCTTTGAATCCAAAGATGCCAAGGGGATTGTTTTCACGCAGCTGCTAACTGGACAAGACGGTCATGATCATCGGCTCTGCGAACACAGCATTCGATGTCCTTGAGGACTGCCACCATGCCGGCCTTGAGGCAACAATAGTCGCCCGATCCCCAACTTATGTGGTCCCGCTCGAGTATGTCTGTCATCCAAACAGTCTGGGTGCATATAATGCGGGCGTGGATGCAGCTGATAAACTGTTCCTATCATTACCCGCCGTCGTGGATGGGCAGTTGAGTCGTGGATTGTTCGCAATGTTTGCTTCGAACGAGCCAGAGCGATACGCCGCCCTAGAGGCAGCGGGGTTCCCTACTCTCGACAGCCGAGACCCAACCTGTGCCTTGATGCAGAACCTCCTAGAACGTGCTGGGGGGCATTATATCGATGTGGGTGGCACGAAGCTGATCGCGGAAAAGAATGTCCAGGTCAAGGCGGGGGTGGAGCCCGTCGCCTATACGGAAACCGGTCTTCGGTTCTCCGACGGCAGTTGCGTCGATGCCGATGCTGTGGTGTGGTGTACGGGCTTCAGTGACTCCAACGTGGTAGACACTGCCACCGAGATTCTTGGTGGGCAGTCGGACGCAAAGAGGTCTGTGGCGGAAGCTGAAGCCAATGATCAGCGGGCGCATATCTGGAGACCACGAGACATTGCCTCCCGCTTGGATGCGACGTGGGGTCTTGATGAGGAGGGAGAGATTCGTGGCATGTGGAAGCGACATGTGAGAGTTGAAAACATTTGGGTCATGGGGGGCTATACGCAGCAGCACCGGTGGCACTCGCGCACCCTCGCTCTGCAGATCAAAGCAGCGTTGGAAGGTATTTTGCCGCCAGCCTATCGACATACCCCGATACCGAGAGTCGGAGATATCCTGCAGGGGGGCGATACACATCATGCTCGATCTCCGTCGGCAGCGATCGGTGAGAGATCGGTGTTATAAGGCGGATACAATAATGGTGGAGTTGGTGAGCCTTATATATTTCCGGCGGTCGTAGTGCACACCTCCGGTTTTATGCTTCCGTTCATATGTCATTGTACTTGTATCCTTCCGTAGTGAGAATTCTGCAGATTTGGAAACGCGAAGGGATCTATCTGGGTGCTGTAGATGAGCGATCTATCGCACATGTGAACTGGGGAGGTATTTAGTACTAGTGAGGCAGGAGCCAACCCAGGCGGTCGGGAATGGCTCCCTAAATATATTATCACCAGTACTACCAGTCCCTTCTAACATGACATAACATAATAACTGAAATGAAACAGATCTAGCTAACTTGAAAATATAAACCAACCACCACATTTCTGAAATGTACATAGGAATCGTACCGGTTTAACGCGCTGCACGGGTCGTAGGACAAAACTTCCCTCTCTAGCGGACTAAAAACTTGCCATTTCTTAGATCCCCACGGAGTACCGCACTTCGCTCTCAGCCTTCAAAGATATCTTCAGGACCACAGGACACCATCCGGCGGCAAAAACAAAAAATAAAAAGATATATTGTAATTGGCGCTGCCCGGAATCGAACCGGGGCTGGCACGGCCACAACGTGACGTCATACCACTAGACCACAGCACCTGTTGTTGATGTCAGACTGCCACTAATAGTATATCAAGCAACGGTTCAGGATCGATCACCATCATTACTCGCTGGGACTTGTGGTCTACTGGGTGTGGCCGAACTGCCTGGGTGATGGGAAATTCGCCAGTCTATATCCACGAAAAGAGACAACAGGCGCCGCACGCGAGGATGCAACATGTGCTCGTGTCATGTACTACGTCGGTGTGGGCGATGAGGCAAATAATCGTATATACATTTGTCTACTATGAAGTATGCAGAAGAAGGAAATATATCACAGGGTTGGATCAAGGATCCCACGGGGTATGTATGCAGACCGGAGAGAGGTATCGTGAAGGGTCGTCATCATGAAATTCGCATCACTTTTCGCAGCCCATGCAGAGACACGGGTTTCACCAGGTACTCATCCACCCCGGCCGCGACCGCCTCTTGCTGGTGGTCTGCCGATCCCAAGCCGGTCACCGCGATGATACGCGCGGGGATGAGTCCGTTCTTCTTCTCGTACCGACGGATGTGACCCGTCGAGACGATGCCGTCCATCACCGGCATCGAGATATCTGCACGTCCGGTCAGCGGAATCCTAAGTGATCGCGGGGCACGCTTACCCATCAAAATGAGATCGTGGCGTCGACTGGAGGCCTTATAGGTATTGAGGGCGAGGAGCCCGTTGGACGCAGTGTCGTAGCTGCAGCCGATTTTGCGAATGAACGTGGCCAAGATCTACCCACCCGAGTTAGCACGCCCACCGGCAGCAAGGAATCGAGAACCCACCTTCAGGTTGATATCGTTGTCATCCACAATGAGGACGTGGATGTCTTTGGGGGCTTTGCTGGGAGGGTGCGAATGAGCGGCGTCGAGCGGCGGGCACGGCGAGGCAAGGTCCAGGGCCGAGTCGGGCGCCCGTTGCGACAGCTCGGGGGAGGCGGGTCGGGAAGGTTGGAGCGGCGTCGGAGAGGGCCGCAATGGAACGCGATTCAGTCGAGCTTCGTGGTACAGGGTCTGCACTCGCTTAATCGCGTTGTCGAACTTTTGCGGACCGAACCTAAGATACCGTTAGCACTCATCCGAAGAGCAGGCAGGATCACACCTACGGCTGGGACACCCGGATCATGTTCGGAGCCAGCGTTTCGAGTGGCGGAGACGGCTTGTTGCTATCTAAGACGATGAAGAACTTGGAGCCTCCCTTCCTCGCCAGTTCCCAGGCGCCGGACGTCGTATGCAGATCGCTCTCCTCAATTACCGCCACGTCTCCCCGAGCGTGGTCGAGCGACTCCGCCAGCATCAGCGTCCAACCCGGTTGATGGACAAGGACCGAGGTCAGTGAGCTGCGGATGGCCAGCTTGCGCTTGGCCTCGGCCGGCAAAATGCCTGTGGGAATCTCCCGCGGGTTCGGATAGCCGTCAAACCCGATCAGGCAGGCCGCTACGGGAAGGGCGGGCGAGCCGAGATCCTCCGGGCTCGGGCGGCGGGACGCGTGCGAAAGGCTGTCCGGCAGGGGATGCACAGGGATATAGATATCGACCTGGGTGCCCACGCCCACCTCACTCCGGACATCGATGTGACCATCCAACGAGGCGACCAGCTGGCGCACAATGCTAAAGCCCAGACCCAAACCTTCCGATAGGGAGTCTTCCTGGGTAAAGGGGGAGAATAGCTTGTGCCGAAGGAAATCCGGGGCAATGCCCGAACCGGTGTCGGTGACAGACAGATGGGCCAGGACGGAATGCGGGTTGGACTCGCGGCGGGCCTTGGACAGGGACACCTCGACGAAACCCGACTTGGTCCACTTTAAGGAATTGCCAAGCAGATTCATCACGATGCGCCGCCATGCGCCGGCCACGGACTGCACCCGCCAGGTGTTGCGCTCCTGCACGCGCACCACTACCGTCAGCTCCCCGTCCGACCGCGCCAATGGGGCCTGCACTGGACGTCCGGTCAAGGGGGCCACCGCTTGGGCCAACCGCTGGCCCGTATACTGAACATCGGTGACCTCTTCGATGAGATCATCTAGGTCGAAGACGGACAGGAGGTTGGTCACACTGGGCGTGGACGGATCCGGGCTGGAGTCTTCCGTGGTCGTCAAGTTGTTGATCTTGGCAAAGTCCAGCCTGCAGACAGTTAGTTCACGCGAAACGAACCCGGGCGATCGGTGCACTCACAAATGGTTCAAGGTATCCAGCAGGGTCAGACCGCAGCTCTTGACCATGTTCATCCAATGGGCCTGACTCGAATGCAGCGGGGTGGTCTGCAACAACTCCGCACTGGCTAGGATGCCATGCAGGGGCGACCGCAGCTCATGGCTGACAGAAGAGATAAAGTCCGACTTGGACTGCTGGGTGCTGGCCCAGTCCAAGCGGGCGACCTCCGAGATGATAGAATCACCAAACACCTTGAAGTAGTGTAGCTCGTCCACGCCCAGCGCGCGGTCACTGGCATGCGTCCAGACGAGGGTTCCCGCCAGCCAGCGCGATCGGTTCCAGTCCCACAAGGGGTAGAAGAGCACGCAATAGGCCTCCGGCAAGTGCTGGCGGAGTCGGCGGGCGATCTCGTGCCGCGTCTCGGCCTCCGACTCCGCCGCGGGTGACTTGGCGCCCGTCCTGAGATGAGAGGAACGCATGGCGGGCGGCTCCTCCCCGTCGGCGTCGAACCATTCATGTAGATTGAAGAACTGGCCATGGGGGAAGGCGGCGGTCATCTGATTGAGAAGGGACTCGGTGACGGGCAGCCCGCCGTGTGCCTCTCCGACGGACGGCTGCTGGGCGCACCCAAGCACCTCACACGGCTTCTCCGAGATGTTGGACAGAGACCCGACGCCCGGGAGGTCCACCGGGCTGGGATACGGATCGGCGAGGAATTCGGGATTGGCGGTGGTGGGTAAGGGCTCCCAAGACCCGGTTTGTCCGGGCCGTACACTGCTTGTTTCGTTAATATTCCTCCTCCAACCCTCTCGGGGCGGACTACTCACACTCCGGCGTTACACCGACTGGCGTCCAGGAACACGACCCCATCCAGGTCCATCGAGTCGCGCAGGGTGACACTGGCCCGGGTGAAGATGCGGCTTAGGCTTTCGGAGCGGGCCTGGCGGTCGACGACGGATACGGCGGGAAACTCGGTATGGTCGGACACGACGACACTGGAATCTCGCGTCTCCGAGCCCTCGGTCGGCAGGGGTTCGTCGGCCGGCACGGCGGTGAAGAGGCGGGGTCCGGGCACATTGACCGAGGTGGAGATGGCGGTCATTTCGGAGCATGTCACCGCGGAGAACAAGGAGGTCAGATCGCCCGTCATTTCGGAGGAGGTCGACTGCAACTGAGCGGGAGTCTCCGGGAGGTTGTCCTCGGCCAGCGACAGGGGTTCGGGGGGCACGGGCTGAGTGCTGGGAACCAGCGTGGCCCCGCTGCTGGGCCCGGGCACATCGGTCGGATCGAAGGCGGGATGATCCTTGACGAAGTTGGTCAAGCCCTTGACGAGACTCTCGGCGCGGCGATGTGAATGGGAGATGCGGACATGCTCGAGGTGCTGGGCAACGGCATCAGCGACCTCCCGTAGAGAGGCCACCTCCCGATCGCCAAACTCGCCGCGTGGCTTATCGTCGATGACACAGAAGGAGCCGAGAACATGGCCGGCGGGACTGTACAAGGGGACCTCGGCGTAGAAACGGAAGTATGGCCAGCCAAGGACGTAGGGACGATCTTTGAAGAAGTCCTCCTGGGTGAAGTCCCGGACGACGAAACGCGAGGTGTTGGCGGTGAGATTGGGCGAATCGACCATCTTGGAGGGATCCTGGCCAGTGAAGAGAGCGATGGAATGGGGGCAGACCCCCCAGATCAGGTCGAGGGTACGCACGCCGAGGTAGATGCCATCGTCGGGGTCATGCTGGTCCTTATCCCGCAGCGACACGGACTTGGTGGCCTCGGCGATGAGATACTGGTTGGCGCCATCGATAATGGAGATGAAGGCACGATTGCAGGAAAAGCGAAAGACAGCCAGCTGGGCCAAGGCCGTGAGGGTGATGTCGGAGGAGAGGCGGACTTCGTTCTCGGCGGAGTGGCGACTCTCCTCTGCCGCGGCTTCCAGTCGGAGGGCGGGGCGATCGACGGTGCAATAGTACCTGCAGGATTCGCCGGAACACTGATTAGCACAGGACAAGGGACTTAAGGGGAGCTGTACAGAGCTGATCCAAGTGCGGAGGGTCGATCTGGAGCGTGGCTTACCGAGACAGATCCCGAATTCTTTCTCGCTCTGCCTCGGATTGCTGTAAGGGGGCCGCCATCACACCCGGGAGGCTGCGGGCATGTCGTACGAGGCGGGAAGGGGGAGGAGGGGGCGACAGGGGGGGGGGGGGGGAGAGGGTGTCGGTCAAAGCGATCGAGAGCAGGAGAAAGAGAGAAGAGAAGGCAGTGAGGGCTGAGAAATAAGGAGGGAGAAAGGAAGAAAAAGCCGACCCGCACGGGTTGGAGAAAGGAATGGCAACGAAAGACTGTGGGGAAGCCGGGAAAGCAGATGGGCCCGGAAGAGGAAAGGAGGCTTGACCACTGGCTGGCGTCCTCCCCGACGAACAATTCAGTAAGTACTGTGTTAAACAAAGGGATCGACCAGTGGAAGAGATGACAAGACGGCGAGACGGCGAGATGCCGCCGAAGATGGAGGACTACTAAGCGAGCCACTGCCAGCCAGCGGACGGTCGGACCCGTCACAAAACCGGCTTTGCCTGGCTCATTCAACGGGCTTATTGGTCACTGCTTCTCGCTCCCCCACCGGGCCAGACTCCCGCCGGCCCGACACTAGGCCCGAACAGGCTTGGGCGCCGTTGAGTACGGCTGACTCAGCTGTACCTGTGGCGTCATGACGACGAGGCCTGAGGGTTGAGGCAGCCCCGCGGGAACCCATCTTTTGAGGGTGATGTGGAGGGTGGACGGAGTAACACTTCCACTTCCACTTCTACTTCCACTTCCACTTCCACCCTCCCCCTCCCTGGGCACCTTGGGCACCTTGGGCTCCCTCTCCCTCATCCTCCAGCACGAACAGGAATCGACGGGTAGGAAGAGAGAGTTCAATGACGAGTCATCTGGGCTTGGCGATCGCCATCCCGACTGGCTGCCTTTACCTCGATCGCGATCGCGATCGCGATCGTGCGTCTGAGCTTATCGGGATTTACTCGGCAGGTGGAACCTCGCCTTAGAGTTTAGAGATGGCATGGTTGCTCTCCATCGTGCCCCTTCCTCCAACCGGAACAGTTGCCCGCCATTCCTGTGTTTACATCATCTCAAGGTTAGTCCCGCCGATCGGGGGTCCCTTCGTGATCTGATCATTCCGATGGCTCTCATAGGCTCTACATTTAGTTGTCGTTCCCAACACCACATGGCTACAACACACACGATATGCTTACCTTTAAAAAATCTCGTCGGAGATCCCAGGATCCGACAGTCAGGCTGATCGGCATCCTGGGTGATCTTAACTCCGACTGACTTCTACAATCGAATCCGAGACTGTCAGCCTTCCCTCAACCCCCGTCTCATCCCCCACGATAAATAACTAGGAGAAACACGGTTCACTTCTTTCGGTACCAATATAATTCTTGTCAGTCACAGTCAAAATGTCCGTCACCCCCGTTCGAACCGCCCTGATCGGGCTGTCCGCCTCCGCCGTCACCGCGTGGGCGGCCGATGCCCACCTGCCTGCCCTCCAGAGTCCCTCGGGCCAGGCCCTCATACAAATCACCGCCCTCTGCAACAGCAGTGTCGCCGCCGCCGAATCCGCCATCCGCACCTACCACCTGGACCCTGCGACCGTCAAAGCCTACGGAAGCCCCGACGATCTCGCCGCCGATCCCACCGTCGATCTCGTCATCTGCACCACCCGCGTCGACAAACACTATGAGACCGTCTTGGCCAGCGTCCGGGCGGGAAAGTCGGTCTATATCGAGTGGCCGATTAGTAGCACGGTCGCCGAGGTGGAGGAGCTCCTCTCCGTGGCGCGTGCCAGTGGTGCCTCCGTCGCCGTGGGTCTGCAGGCCCGCTTTGCACCCCCTGTACTCAAGGTCAAGGAAATCCTTCGCTCCGGTCAGCTCGGGCGGTTGCTGAGCACCGAGGTTCGCGGGTTTGCAGGGACGCAAGCTCGCGACGTCTTGCCAATTGGGCTGAAGTATTTCGCCCAGAAGAAAGTGGGCGGGAACCCCATCACCATCGGGTTTGGCCATAGTTCGTCCCTGATCTCGATACCCAGGTGAGCGGGAGAAGAGCGTGCTGACGCAGACAGTGATTGATTCTGTGCAATCCGTCGTGGGGGATGTCATCCCCGGTACCGATCAAGTACACACCCAGATCCAGCATACTAAGGTCCCCGTTCTCGATCCCCAGTCGGGGACCATTGTGGAAACGGTGGACTCGGATGTGCCTGATCTCCTCGGTCTGCATGGTGCGTACTACACCACGACATCAATCGCCTTTGTGCACAGGGAACTCACCATCTTTAGGCTCCCTTCCAGAATCCCCTTACACCGTTCCGGGGGCCAGCCTGATGGCTTACTTTGCCCGGAGCCAGACCTACCCCGGGGATCCGTTGCTCTCTTGGACGCTAAGCTGTGAACTGGGCACCATTCGGCTGGTCGCGCCCGCGGGGGTTTCGCTGCATGATCCATCCACCACCATCTCCGTCCATCATCGTGCCACGGATAAGGTAGACGAGATCGAGTGGACTTGGTCGAAGGAGCAATTCGAAGTACCAGAGAAGGCGCGGTCGGTGCAGCGTTCCCTCATCAATTTTGCTGCGCGGGTTCCGGAAGGGTATGTTTCGTTGGAGGACGCGGCTGTCCGAGCCAGGCAGATTGCCCGCTGGTTGGACGGGACACAGTAGACATATTCGTCCCACTTGTTGCACTCGAATTTCTGGTTAATACCCGACACCCTTACCACAATGAAGCAGAGACCAGTCAGAATACATTCACTGTAAGATGTGATGACTGTTGGCATCCAGTATCATCTGCACAATATTCAAGAGGTCCTCGGAGGAAGCATTGTCCGTGGCCTCGGGTCGGATGTATACTGTCCGCCGCACTGGACGCACGCCTAATACCAATCACGACATAAGAACCAGTGGGCTGCCAAGGCATGGCCTTCTCCTGGCAGATCCTGAACCGAAAGGTTGAATCCATGCGCCTAGTAATTTCTGCTTTCTCGAGTGGCTAGGTTATTGACTCAACAATGATGGATGGTGGCTAGGGGCAGCGGACATGGAAACCTCCGGCTGGGATTGCATCACTAGACTGTATCCCCATATTTCACCTCGGAACCCGGTATTGGTCCCACGGCAGACACGGCAGAGCATCTACCATGAATACATATTCACCTGGAACATACAAGCTGGGTTCCAGGGGGCTGGATCTAATCATTGACCTGCTGTTGCAGCGGCCACTGGAGGATATATCCCACAGGAATCCCAGACTAAGCTTTCTGTACCTCAGGGTCTCACCGTCTCGACGGAGCTTGTGTCACGTAGCCCCTTGTCATTGGCATCCCCGTAAGCGAGGTTGTGACGCATGATGCCTCCACAATTGATACCAGACCAATTGACGATCTTTTTGAAGCAAGGTGGCACGATGTCGCAGTCAGCCGCTGAGTGGTCTCCAGTGGAGCTCTGCGGCATTACCCCAGGCCTCCCAGAGCCGGATGCACATTGGATGTCTTGGTTTGCGGGGCCCCAGAAGAAGAGACTGGGGCAGAAATGAGCCGGCTGGGCATTGCCCCGGGATCTGGTATAAATCGAGCGTCCCAACTGCCCCTTTCTCTGTTTTATTTCATCCTTTCTCGCAACCCCTACCTATATTCCTACCATGGCCAGACCCAAAGTGACACCCCTTGGCCTCACTGGCCAATCCTTACAGCTGGCCCAAATTGCTCTCATTGTGGCCCCGGCATTTGTCCTCTTCGGTTACAATCAATCCGGCCTAGGACCACTGGCAACCTTGGAAAGCTGGGTCCATACGTTTCCCGAGATCGATACGGTCAATACCACTGGCGCACAGGCATCCCATAACTCCACCAGCAAGGGTGCAGTCATTGCGTCGTTCCAGATCGGTGCACTGATCGGGGCCTTTTCCTGCATGTTCATTGGGGACCGTCTGGGCCGTAGAAAGACAGTCTTCGTGGGCGCGATCCTGACGATAGTCGGACAGGTTCTGCAGGTGGCTGCCTTTCAGCTGGTCCAATTTGTCCTTGGCCGCATTATCCTGGGTGCTGGTGTGGGCCAGTTCAGTGTTGCGGTGCCAATCTGGCTCTCAGAGTGCTCCGAGGCCAGCAGTCGAGGCCGTCATGTTATTCTGGCGGGCATCTTTATGTGTCTGGGTTATGCCCTTTGCAACTGGCTAGACTTTGCCTTCACCTTTCTGCCATACTCGACTCTACAATGGCGGATCCCGCTAGCTCTCTCCTTCGCTCCCTCTCTTGTGATTACTTTATTTGTCTTTCTCATTCCGGAATCCCCGCGCTGGCTTGTGCGAGTCAACCGTACGAGTGAGGCACTGACCTCCCTTGCCGCCTACAAGGGCGTTCCTGAGACCAACGAGGCCGTCGCGGCTGAGATTCACGGGATCCAGTCCTCTTTGGAAACCAGTGATAAGGTTTCTCTCGTGGATATCCTTCTCCGTAAAGACGACCAGGATCGTCTGCTGTACCGATTGCTCCTCTGTCTCGCACTGCAGTTCTTCCAGCAGATGTGTGGCGGCAATCTGATTTCGGTGTATGCCTCTACCATCTTCGAAGACAATCTGGGCATGACCGCCAATCTGGCCAAGATTCTGGCGGCCTGCGCGCTCACGTGGAAGTTTCTCTGCTGCTTCATTGCATTCTTTTGCATCGACCGCCTGGGCCGCCGGACCGTGTTCATCATCAGCGGCACCGGAATGAGTCTTTGCATGGCTGCGTTGGCGGTCACGACCAGCTTCGGAACGAGTGATAAAGGAGCTTCCATTGCGTCCGCCACGTTCATTTTTCTGTTCAACCTCTTCTACCCCATTGGCTTTCTGGGGGGTAATTTTCTTTACTGCACGGAAGTAGCGCCCATCCATCTGCGTACCGCCATGAACTCGGTGTCCACCGCAAACCACTGGCTGTGGAACTTTGTGGTGGTCATGATTACCCCGGTCGCATTGGATACCATCGGTTATCGCTACTACATTATCTACGCTGTCATTTCGGCGTGCATCCCGGTCAGCGTCTTCGTCTTCTACCCGGAGACCATGAATCGCAATCTGGAACTGTTGAATCATGTGTTCCGGGACGCTCTCACGCCGTGGAAGGTCGTATCCATGGCTCGTCATCTACCTCAAGGAGAGGTGACAGAGGCGGAACTGTTCCAGAGGGATCAAGAGAAGCAAGACGTTGCTTTTGAAGAAAGGGAAAATGCCTGACTCCCCTAGTGACGCCTAGAGCCTAAATGAGTGGGTCCTAGGAATTCGGTTTTATGTACATAGGACTTTGATACAGTGTCTGTTCATGCAGAAGCAGATGTCCAAGTAATCTGAGAGAGGCGAAATTCATGCCTACGTTTATTCTCCATCCTCCTGACTGTTACCATTCCCCACGAGTAGAGATAGGGAATGCATTAGAAGTAAAGCGAAGGCTGGGTGCTGGCAAGAATGCTCGCTCTGTCCGTACTAGCTGTTTCTGCGCCAATATGTGAGGTGTCCGATTCACCCTGGTTGCGGGGGATCACCAGGCGTGAATCCACATCATGCTCTAATCTTCTCTGACCATGGCTTCTCAGGGAATGTTCCAAAACGGCTTGTCCCAAATCATCGTTCCTGAGCACCCTGGCATGACTATCCCTTGGACTGCTGGAGATTATCGAACCCTGGTCAGCCGACGCCTCTGCAGAGATAGTCACTGGATCAGTCCTGTTCCTTCTCGACCTCAGGCCCGACGACCCTCCCAGTTCCGCCGACTGACTGTCCTCCAGCGTCGAACTCACTCCCTCTGTCCGCCTTCCCACGGGACTCTGTTCACTGATATACTCATCATTTTTAGCTCGCCACCAACGCCAGGTATCCGACTGCTCCCGCAGCGGCAATCGACCCCATTCCTCCATCCGGGCATGTTTGCCCTGTTTTGCTTCAACCTCTGGCTTCAGTGACGCTTTGGCAAGATCACCATCATGATCCAGCGAGCGGAGCGTGGTGAGCGCTTCAAACAGGGCGAGCTCGGTGTCTGCTAGTCGCTGTTCGAGCTGAGTTAGGTAGCCGAGGGGTAGGCCTCTATAATTGAACCCTGTAATTTAGCTTCTGGTATAACGGGGTAGAAACTATGTATGCCCACCTCTTGCCACTCTCAGGATAATGGCATTTGGATGCTTCTGGACATTGGTTGCAATGGGGCCTACCATGTATCGGGATATGTATCAGCCGGTGGATCTCCCGGATGTTGTGCTGCCATGCGTGCGGGAGGCTTACAATGTCCGATCACACTATCATCTTGGTGAGTAATGAGAATGGAAATTGGATATCATCGTACCTTGCATTTTTTCTGTCGACATGGTTCGCAGGCGATGGGGCTGATGTCTTTGCCTTGGAAGAGTACTGTCAGTTCACACCATTGTTCAAGTCGTAAAAATGGAGCTTACCCGTGCCCATTGCGTGTCACTTGCCTGAGGGAGTCCGCAGGGGAAGTCACGTTGATGGCAGTGAGATGAATACTCGATGTGAAAAGCTACTAGGAGTGCTCCGTACAGTAGAGGATGGTTGGCCGAGGCAACCGAACTCCTCGCCCCGGAGGTAATCTTCCCCGCGGGCCGACTGCATTCCGGGGGTGAGTAACCCCTCCGTCCTCATTCTCGTTCTGGACCATCCCCATCCCATTGACCCTAAGTGGGGAACTAACCCTTCCACCAACCTGGAATTAATCCCTCATCCATTGGAGTTGGGGACAGCGACCCAAGAATCAAGCAGACCCACCTTCGTCGTGGAAGAAGCCACCGGACTTGAACACCTCCGGCCAGTGGGTCATGTGATACATTCCACCCTCAGGCACCAACCGTTGAGGACCCGCCAAGGGAACAGAGTGTTTACTGAGATCAAATCTACAACACAATGAGTCCCATCTCACCGACCACGGGAGCCCCAGCAGACGAACTGCAAGCCTCGCAGGATGTCCGTCCCGCCAAGCGACGCAAGCGGGCCTCCACCCCCGGCACCAGTCGCCCATCGCCCCGCGAACTGGGCATCATGCGCAAGGATGATGCCTCCGCCAGCTTCCTGGGCAGCTCCAGCGGAATCCACTTTGTCCGCACCGTCTACCAAGCCTTTGCTCGGCGGTCGGCGGACCTGCGACAGGCCCGAGCCGGTCACGAAAGTCTGGTGCCCGGAGAAGACGATCATCTCCGCCCTGGCCAAGCACGGGCTCACGCTCCCTTGTGGAGGCCGGAGGAGGTCAACTTCACCAATCCATCGCTTCGGTTTGAGGAGCTGGTGAAGCTGTCGGACAATTACTTTCAGAATTGGCATCCGGTCTACCCATTCAATCATGCTCCGTCCATCCTTCGCACAATGGAGCGGATGAGTCAAGTCGGTATCCAGTTCATCCCCCAATCCGATGCGGCCATCATCCGATCGATTTTCTCTATTTCCGCCATCGATGCCCGGCAGGGGCAGTCTGCTTCGGCAATATCAGCCGTACCGGCCGAGCTGGTGTTTCAGACAGTCCACGAAGCGACGAATGGTCTACGGGACTTGCTGGACGAACCTTCCTCGATCGCATCGCTGCAGGCGGCCTTTGGCATTCAGCTGTTCCTGACATCCATTCTGCATTTGAATGCAGCCTCCCGGATTGGAGGTTTCGTCACCCGGACGGCCTTTCACTTGGGATTACACCGCTGTCCGGCGCGGTATTCATGCTTTACACCGGACGATGTGGCTATCCGCCGCCGGCTCTTTTGGTCCATCTATTGTCTCGAACGATACCTAACCCAGGCGCTGGGGGTGCCGCTCAGCATCCGGGATGACGATATTGACGTTTGCTATCCAGGGGCGGAAAGACACCGAACAGAGAGAGACGACAGCGTGTCCTGTGCGGGTAAGGTCATCTATCTGGCTGGTTGATGACAACTGACGTCCATGCTGAATAGATAGCCGCCTTCGACTCCTCGATCACTTGGCCAAGTTTGCTCGGTTGCGCGGACTAATTTCTGAACTGCGCAACAAGTCAATCATGCATAGTCGTGAAAACACGACTGATGCGACCGAGGTGAACAGTAAATTGCTGCAGTGGTGGAATGAGGTCTATGACGACGTCCACCCGCTTGAACCCGACCCCGATTCGCCTCTGAAGCCTTTGCACAGGCTTCTACTGACTGTATCCCGACATGAGGCAATCATTGCGTTGCACCGCCCGGTCCTGGCGACAGATAACCCTACGCCGGAGTACAAGGCAGCCTTCCAGACGTGTATTAACTCCTCCAGGTCTTTGTTAGCCGCACTGCATGGCTATCTCAATGCCCGGTCTGAGGTGCAAGGCGATTCAGACAGACAAGGCGCACCTCTGATCTCGCCCTCCTTCACTTGGATTGTATGGATGTCGTCTTTGATCTTGATCTACGCAGCGTGGACCGGGCACTTTCCCAACCAAGGAGCTCTGCGATACGCCCGCATTGGAATCTCGGTACTTCGCAATATCGCATTACGAGAACGCGACTGGCCACAGACGTGCATCGAAGCCATCCAGGATCTGTGCTTGGCCTTGGAGAAGAATGCGCAGGAGGGCTGGTCGGAGTCTGGTCGAGTGGATTCGCCCATACGCGGTCACACAGGCCAGGGGCATATTGCGACACCAACCCCATCCATGGGCCAGTGGTCTCAGCGAAGGGATCCCAGTATCCACGAACGTCACGCCTTGCCGATGTCGGATGAGTACGGAGTGGACACTCGACAGCCGGTCTCCCTTCCGAGGCCAAACCAGGTTGCAGACTCCGCGCCAGATTATTTCACTGATTTGGCAATTCCTGCCTTCGACTCCGTCGTGGACCCCAGCCTCAACCCCGCGAGTATGGTGTTTGGGGACCAGGCGGGGAGCAGCTTTTCCTATGGCATAGGCGAAGGCATTCCGAGCTCGAACGCATTCAACGACGGCTGGAGTGTGGCCGATGGACCATGGCTGATCCACGGCGACTTTTTTGTTGGGTGAAATCGCGCATGGGTCATTCTTCACGGAGCGGCCGACGGAGGCCGAGAGATCGACAAGCGACGCAGGAAGAGACGCGATCCACAGCGGGGAATAGCCTCGGCTGCCCCTGAGCAGTGACAGCCCCCGCCGATCCCACGTGCGTCCGTAACGGCTCCGGCTGGAGGCCACTCGGACGTCCGTGAGGAATCACCCGCCTGAATAAATGAAGCCCGGCCCCTCCTTGGGTGACAGTTCCAAGCAGAGACTCGGGCCGGGGCACGTTGCATGGAGATGATAACCCTATCCAGCATGGCCTCCGAACATCTCATCACCGTCGAGAATGCCACGCCCCACTTCCTCACACGTGCCGCGGATGGGCGCATTTCTTGGTCATGCTGCAGTCTCATGCCTGGAGACGGGTGATGGGGAGGGGTCTGACAGGTTAAATATCGATTGCCTTCCTGATCTACGTGCTGTCCAGCTTGCGATACAGCTCTCAGATTGCAACACCGCTCAACATGTCCAAGCTCCTCACTCTGAGCAAGGCGCTGCCCGTCCTCGCCGTGGGCGCCCTGGCTGTCGACTTTCCCACCCTTCCTGAGGACCTGACCACTCCGTACCAGCAGCGCCTGGCCATCTATGGTCCTAATGGTGAGTGATTCTACAGCCCCCGTTCGAGCCGCCCTAACCTCCTGTAGAGGTCTCCGTGGGTTGGAACACCTATGAGCAGCTGAACCAGAGCTGTGTCCAGTATGGCACTTCGAGTAACAACCTCGACTCGGAGGCCTGCTCGACCAAGTCGACCACCTACTCGACCTCTCGGACCTACTCCAATGTCGTGACCCTGACCGGGCTTACTCCCGCCACCACGTACTACTACAAGATCGTGTCGGGCAACTCCAGCGTGGAGCAGTTTCTGAGCCCGCGCACGCCTGGTGATACCACGCCGTTCAACATGGATGTGGTGATCGATTTGGGAGTGTACGGCACCGACGGCTACACCTTGTCGTCCCGCAAGGCGAAGAAGTCGGATATCCCTCACGTCGAACCCGACCTCAACCACACCACCATCGGCCGCCTGGCGGACACGATCAACGACTATGAGCTAATCATCCATCCTGGTGACTTTGCCTACGCCGATGACTGGTACCTGAACCTCGACAACTTGCTCTCTGGGTCCGAAGCCTACCAATCCATCCTGGAGCGCTTCTACGACCAACTGGCCCCCATCGCCGGTAACCGACTCTACATGCCCAGCCCCGGAAACCACGAAGCCGACTGCACTGAGATCCCCTACACCTCCGGCCTCTGCCCCGAAGGCCAGCGCAACTTCACCGACTTCCTGCACCGCTTCGAGGGCACCGTGCCGACGGCCTTCCCCTCCCAGTCCACCAACACCACCGCCCAGGAACTCGCTGAAACGGCGCGCAGTCTCGCCGTGCCGCCCTTCTGGTACTCCTTCGAGTACGGCATGGTGCACGTCGTGATGATCGACACCGAGACCGACTTCAAGGATGCCCCTGACGGCACGGATGGCTCCGCGGACCTGAACACCGGTCCGTTCGGTGGTCGCGACCAGCAGCTGGACTTCCTCGAAGCGGACCTGGCCAGCGTGGACCGGACCGTGACCCCCTGGGTGGTAGTGGCGGGTCACCGACCCTGGTACACGACCGGCGACGGCAACGCCTGCGATGTTTGCCAGGAGGCATTCGAGAGTGTGTTCTACAAATATGGCGTCGACCTAGGTGTCTTCGGCCACGTCCACAACTCGCAGCGCTTCCAGCCCGTCTTCAACGGCACCGCCGACGCCAACGGTCTCAACAACCCCAAGGCGCCCATGTACATTGTCGCGGGCGGTGCCGGTAACATTGAGGGATTGAGCTCCGTGGGCACCGAGCCTTCGTACACGGCGTTTGCCTATGCGGATGACTACAGCTACGCTACTCTTCGGTTCCTCAACGAGACCTCCCTGCAGGTGGACTTTATCCGTTCCACCACGGGTGAGACCCTCGACTCGAGTGTGTTGTACAAGGACCACACCACCCAGTTTGTTGTTCAGTAGATGCATGTGAAGTGGATGGGATTGTAAAAAATATGCTACAATGGATATACTTATTCCCGCTTAGTTGATTCTGTAACCTAACCAACTATCCTACCTATAGATCACCATCTCAACACCCCTCCTCTCCCCATCCAACACCACCCGTAGCTGCCCCCTCCCCCTCTCCTCCACCGCCAAAGAACGAAAATCCCCTCCCGCACAGCATCCAAATACAACTCATACGCCGGTATATACCCCCTCACAAACCTTACCACCGCCCCATCACTCATCCCCATTCCTCGCCAGATGTAGAGCATATTCCTGCTGCATCCTCCACAAATACACATCCCCCAAATCATCCGTATCCAAATGGAGCAGGAAACCTAGCTGATTAGGTCCCATGAACGATTCACAATACGTTTTCTGATTCTCGTTGATTTGAATAATATGGGAGAGGGGATGATCGCATAGAGTGCTTATCGGGGAGACATTGATGGTGCGGAGGTTGTATTTGTCGTTGAGGAGGCGGATGAGGCTGGTTGTCTAGGTGGTTTGCCGCTGCCTTGGAGATCGGTTAGGGCTAGGATCAAGGGTCTCTGTTTGGTTTGATTTGGTGTTGGTGTTGGTGTTTGTGGGTGATGTGCTGGTGGATGTAGGGTAGGGTGTAGATTAGTGCGCGGTTGATGTCGGATGGGGTCATTGTTAGAGCTTCTGGTGCTGGTTACGAGGTAGTGAACAGGGATGTCTGTGATTCATGTTCAATAATTTGGGTGTAGTTGCTACCTATCACCGCATTGTACCTGGAAGGCCCTGCTGCACCAGCCGGAGGTATCTTCCTCCGACAGCGCCGGGGTTTCTTCCTCCGCAGACGCCATTCAACCGAACCGAGGCGGTGGCTCCCCCTCATCGCCCGGGGAGGCAATCACTCATATATATACTCTGCACGAACCTGCTTCTCTCCAACACAATCATCTCCAATAAATACAATGTCCATCCCAACCTACAGCATCGCCTCCATCCCCGCCGACGGGATCGGCCCCGAAGTCATCGAAGCGGGAATCACAGCCCTCAACGCCCTAGCCGAGACCCTCAACACCTTCAAACTGAACTTCACCCACTACGACTGGAGTTCCGAGACCTTCAAACAAACCGGAAAATACATCCCCGATGGCGGCCTAGACCAGCTCAAGAAACACGACGCTATTCTCTTCGGTGCCGTGGGTGCACCCGGTAATCCCATCCCCCCCAATACCCATCCATTCTACAACGAGCTAAGTGAGTAAAGATATCCCCGACCACATCTCCCTCTGGGGCCTCCGTCTCGCCATCTGCCAACCCCTCCAACAATACGCCAACGTCCGCCCGACCAAAATCTTCCGGGGCACCTCCTCGCCCCTCCGGAACTGCCAACCCGGGGATCTCGACTGGGTGATTGTTCGCGAGAACAGCGAGGGCGAGTACGCCGGGCAAGGCGGTCGGTCGCACCAAGGTCGTCCATGGGAAATTGGGACCGAGACGGCGATATTTTCGCGTCATGGCGTGGAACGCATCATGCGGTTTGCGTTTGAGACGGCGCGGCAACGGCCGAGGAAGTTGTTGACCGTGGTCACGAAGAGTAATGCCCAGCGGAATGGGATGGTGTTGTGGGATGAGGTGGCGAGGGAGGTCGCGCGGGAGTTTCCGGATGTGACGGTGGATAAGATGCTCGTGGATGCGATGACGACCAGGATGGTGTTGAAGCCGGAGACGATTGATACCGTTGTGGCGACGAATTTGGTATGCCCCCCCCCTTCCCCCCCAAAATCACCCTGCTTGCTTGAAAGGTTGGAAGATTTGAGAGCTAATAAATTAGCACGCGGATATCCTGTCTGATTTGGCGGCTGCGTTGGCCGGGTCTATTGGTATTGCGCCCACGTCGAATCTGGATCCTACGCGGCAACATCCGAGTATGTTTGAGCCGATTCATGGGTCTGCGTTTGATATTACCGGCAAGGGGATTGCTAATCCGGTGGGTACGTTCTGGACGGCAGTGGAGATGCTGAATTGGCTGGGTGAGAAGGAGGCTGCGAGTACGCTGCTCGAGTGTGTCGAGAATGTCTGCGAGCAGGGCGTTCTGACCAGGGATCTGGGAGGTCAGGCTACTACGAAGGAGGTGACGGCGGCGGTGGTGGCTGAGATTCAGAAGAAGAAATAACCATATCCTATAAAGTCTGAATAGTTTCATTGCAGCATAGAAAAGATATCATTTCCTCTGTGAGCATGTACTTGTACAATGCATACATGGTAACCCTAACAAACCAGCACCAGGTATCAAGACTATACACTCACCCGATTACTAAAATAATCCCATCCCCCCTCCAACATCGCCCTGGCCACCCTCGTCCGCTCATCCAAATCCTCCCCCGGCAATCCCAACACCTCATTATCCAACCCCACTCGATGCTCATGATCCCCATCCCCATTCGGAAAAAACACCCTCGCAAACATCGCCAACACAAACCCCTCCTGATCGCCCTTCCCCAACAACTCCATTCCCCGTTCATACCTGCGTTTCGACTCCTCTCTCTCCACCGTCCACCCCTCCCTCTCCTCCCCAGTCACCCGCAACCAACTCTCAAACACATCCCTCTGACTGACCAAAAAACTCGAAACATACACCGGTCGATTCGCCCACCGACTCATCGTCACCCCCTCATCCTCATCCTCTTCATCCTCCGGCAAGATCTTCAAACTGAGTAATCTCGCAACCGCCCGTCCACACTGCCCCTGCGTACTCACATTAATCCGCGTATCTCCCTCATCATACATCGTCACCTTCCTATTCGCAAAATCAAACCCTAACCCCCCCGGTCCCAGAAGTAAACTATGTTCGTACCAGAATCCACATACCAACGCCGTCCAGATCATCCCCTTCTCCTCAATCTCAGACAGCACACTGCGCATCCGATCCCAATACATCACGCCCTTGGCCAGCGGGTCGTGCATGACATCGCACCCCCAGATATTCGGCATGATGTACTTGATTCCGGCGGCGGAGGCCGCGGAGATGAGTTTGGATTGGGTGTCGGGTGGGGCATATACGGAGAGGGTGATGATGAGGCAGTCTTGGTTGATGAGGGCGTTGGTGAGGCTGGTGGGGTTGGTGTAGTCGATGGGGATGGTGGGGATGGCGAAGGGGAGGGGCGTTTGGTTGGTGGATCGCGTTAGGGCTGTGATGGTGTGGAGGCCTGTTTCGAGGAGGGCCTGGGTGATGGCTTTGCCGATGGAGCCGCTGGCCTGGAGGGGTTAGCTCTGATGGATGG